>NC_053132.1:19667361-19762361 GCF_010015445.1 Perca fluviatilis | reverse complement strand
AAATTTGCTTACTCTTAGTCTCATCTGCAAATATGTGGTTTAGAAATGATGTCTAACTAGGTTGTTTGTTTATAGCGTGTGTGATTGTCTGACAACTCACATTCCTCTTTGCCATGGTATACAGTGCCTTGCGAAAGTATTCGGCCCCCTTGAACTTTTCGACCTTTTGCCACATTTCAGGCCTCAAACATAAAGATATAAAACTGTAATTTTTTGTGAAGAATCAACAACAAGTGGGACACAATCATGAAGTGGAACGAAATTTATTGGATATTTCAAACCTTTTAAACAATTAAAAAACTGAAATATTGGGCTGCAAAATTATTCAGCCCCCTTAAGTTAATACTTTGTGAGCGCCACCTTTGCGCCGATTACAGCTGTAAGTTGCTTGGGGTATGTCTCTATCAGTTTTGCACATCGAGAGACTGACATTTTTGCCCATTCCTCCTTGCAAAACAGCCCAAGCTCAGTGAGGTTGGATGGAGAGCGTTTGTGAACAGCAGTTTTCAGTTCTTTCCACAGATTCTCGATTGGATTCAGGTCTGGACTTTGACTTGGCCATTCTAACACCTGGATAGGTTTATTTGTGAACCATTCCATTGTAGATTTTGCTTTATGTTTTGGATCATTGTCTTGTTGGAAGACAAATCTCCGTCCCAGTCTCAGGTCTTTTGCAAACTCCATCAGGTTTTCTTCCAGAATGGTCCTGTATTTGGCTCCATCCATCTTCCCATCAATTTTAACCATCTTCCCTGTCCCTGCTGAAGAAAAGCAGGCCCAAACCATGATGCTGCCACCACCATGTTTGACAGTGGGGATGGTGTGTTCAAGGTGATGAGCGGTGTTGCTTTTACGCCAAACATAACGTTTTGCATTGTTGCCAAAAGTTCGATTTTGGTTTCATCTGACCACAGCACCTTCTTCCACATGTTTGGTGTGTCTCCGAGGTGGCTTTTGGCAAACTTTAAACGACACTTTTATGGATATCTTTAAGAAATGGCTTTCTTCTTGCCACTCTTCCATAAAGGCCAGATTTGTGCAGTATACGACTGATTGTTGTCCTATGGACAGAGTCTCCCACCTCAGCTGTAGATCTCTGCAGTTCATCCAGAGTGATCATGGGCCTCTTGGCTGCATCTCTGATCAGTCTTCTCATTGTATGAGCTGAAAGTTTAGAGGGACGGCCGGGTCTTCGATTTGTAGTGGTCTGATACTCCTTCCATTTCAATATTATCGCTTGCACAGTGCTCCTTGGGATGTTTAAAGCTTGGGAAATCTTTTAGTATCCAACCGGCTTTAAACTTCTCCACAACAGTATCTCGGACCTGCCTGGTGTGTTCCTTGTTCTTCATGATGCTCTTCCGCTTTTACACGGACCTCTGAGACTATCACAGAGCAGGTGCATTTATACGGAGACTTGATTACACACAGCTGGATTCTATTTATCATCATTAGTCATTTAGGTCAACATTGGATCATTCAGAGATCCTCACTGAACTTCTGGAGAGAGTTTGCTGCACTGAAAGTAAAGGGGCTGAATAATTTTGCACGCCCACTTTTTCAGTTTTTTATTTGTTAAAAAAGTTTGAAATAGCCAATGAATTTTGTTCCACTTCATAATTGGGACCCACTTGTTGTTGATTCTTCACAAAAAATTACAGTTTTATATCTTTATGTTTGAGGCCTGAAATGTGGCAAAAGGTCGAAACGTTCAAGGGGGCCGAATACTTTCGCAAGGCACTGTACCCTGTTATAATGATGTAAAATGTAATCAAAACTGAATGATCTGATGTACGTTTTGTCATGATCATGACTACAGAACAAACAATAGCAGGCTATAAAAAAAATATATATATATCTTGACATTCTAGGTGGGAGAGATCTGCAAGCCTGGCTTAAGGACCACTGGATATTTGTGGAAGACCAAACCACAGGGTTATTTCAGGTCACAAAGCACAATTTCATAGGCTGCAATTTCAGAGCTACTTGATCCCTTTAGACCCTCTATATGGCTGCAGGGCAGAAAGAGATACCTCCACATCTCAACAACAAAACTTGACTAAAAGTGGGTCCTGTATCCCCCAACACCACGGTGGAGGGGGGACACAGGAGAGAGAAAGAGAAAGAGAAGAAGCTTTTTTTCATACTTCAGCCTAAAGGCTAAATGGATTTTCGAACCTCTAATGTTTCTCTGACTCGATCCACGTTCCTCTGACATCTAGCTCAGGTCTTCAGAGGGATTCTCAAACTGCACAAATCAAGATTAGACAAGAACTAGCTCAGGTTTTAAGCTGCTGAGGGTGAAAATGGACTGGCCCACAGCTAACTAGAACATACTATAATTCTCAAAAGTAAGTGGACAACTGAAAGAGCTGTTCCAGATCTCAGCAGGTCTCAAATTCTTCAAGACACTCACGCTCCCTTAATCCACATAACTCACGACTCTACATGGACAGTCATTCAGCGGTGGTGTGCTGTAAAGGCAGCACTGAGGCAGGGGAGACAGATAGGCTTAACTAACTGGTGAAAGAAGCTGCTGCTGTTGTAGCTCCAAGTCTGCACATCCTGGAGACGATACAAAAGGAAAGAGCAAAAACTACATCTTGGATAACACTTTCCACTTCCTCAGTGGTGAGCTAATGCAGCTATGGAGCACCTTCAGCCACCACCAAAAGGTTTTAAATGCTCTTTTGTGGCTAAAGCACAGCAATCTGTAAATTCCAATCAGTCATGAAAAACTCTAAATAAGTAACAGTCACTACCCATAACTGTGAAGTGAACATGTGTATACCTGCTGCCATTAAACACTATAACTCATCTGCCCCTATTAGATGACCACTATTAGTCTCTATCAACTCACTTTTATATATAATAATAATATTTATTTAAAAACACATCAATATACTTGCCGTATGTCCTCTCTGCATCTTATCCATTATGTAGTCCCAATGTAGTTGTATTGTCTCCCTCCTTATTAAGTGCATTTGTATTGTATTGTGACTATCATATTTTATTGTACTGTATTAATAGTAGTGTTTTATGTTGTAACTGTATTTAAGTACCTGTCTGCAAAGACACCTTAATTTCCCCGCGGGGATTAATAAAGTAATCAATCAATCAATCAATCAATCAATCAATCAATCAATCAATCAATCAATGTATCTATGGAAATTGTGTACACAACACTGCAGATATATTAAGTTGAATATAGGCACATGTGCACATCTTATCCATATACAGTATCCTGTGAATGTTTACACATTGCCTTTTTTAAATCACTGATATTTGTCAACTACACACACACACACACACACACACACACACACACACACACACACACACACACAGTAAATATATATATATATACACACAGTAAATGCTTAATTCTTGGAATTCTCCTTTTGAATTGAATTTAAAGTGCTCAAAAACAGAAATTTAAAGTGTCTTTTGAGATTGAGAATTGAAGGACTAGAGCCAGCAGAAATGGGAAGATGGAGTTCTAGGTGGCAGCTAACAGCAGCATTAAAGATAAAAGAAGAAGGAAGGCAGGGAGGAAGAGGAGGTACCAGAGATCAGCCCACTAATGGGAAGATAAGAACTGTCATATTTTGGCGAAGCTGAGGTGGGCCGAGGGGAAGAGGCCGAGTGGAAGAGAAGGAGGAGGCAGCGAGGGAGGGGTGTTGGGATACTCTGTTAACTTCTGATTCATCTTCCCGCCTGCCCCCAGGCGCTCTTTTCCTCACCTTCATCAATATTTCAACATAGGTTTTTTAAACATCCCGCCGCCGCAGAGAAACTCTAAATAATTCAGACGAGCGGCAGAGACAAAGCCTACCCCGCATTAAAATGTGTCTCTCTCTCTCTAGACATAAAAACGGGGATGAAGAAAAGGGTGTCAACCTTTTACCCTTCAGTCATTACAGGGTGACGAGACAGACAAAAGGGAGGACTGGATCTCCATATATGGCAAATTTCTACAGTCACCCATTGACATCTATTCATGTAAAAGGCAGGTACTAGTTTATGTGACTCAACTGTAACTAAGAGGTCACAACTTTAAACCAGATGTCCCGTTTAAATGTCCTCTAGAGGGATAAAACACCTCACAAGATTAACGCGTTAGATAAAAATCCAAGACAAAACATGAATGCAAATGATTCAATAACTTGCATTAAGCCAGCTTGTTAATGGGCCTAACAACAAACCATCAGTGTGAGGTTTCCTTATTATGCTACAAAAGTGAGGAGGGTGAGAGGATTCCCAAAATAATCATCACTTCATCACACACTTTGTCTGGCTTTCCATGATACTACATCATTCTATTACACTGCCCACTCCTGCCTCTGCTCTTTATCCTCCACCACACTCTCCCTTATATCATCTATACAATATGCCTCCTCTGCTGAGAGGATGGCTGTTTGTTATAGCAGACTACTCTTTGAAGATCATCCTCTTCAAATTGTGCGGAAATAATACTCCATTAAGCAAAGCAAATTAGTCCTCGGTTTAATTACTAGCTCTGTTCCTGCAGTGCGGATGCGTACGATATTAACTTTATAATCATTTCTTGAACAAATAATTTAAAAACCAATTCACCAGGGACTGGTGAAAGCCAATAAATCGCTGTAAACGGGACAGTGAAATAATCTGAATGCTTAATTTGGTAAATAGGAAGCAGGAGAGGGGCCACTTTGGCGTGAATGCAGTTAATTTATTTTGATTAGAAAGACGTGCATGAGCACTAATGTGCACGCACACCAGCCAGATGTGCTGCCACAAATGGATAAAAGAAGCCAGGAGGAAAAAAATGACTGAATGAGTGGGGCGGACATCCAGACATGAAGCTGAAGAAGACAAGTAAAAATGAAACAAGGGTAGGGAAGAGATGGTTTTCAAACATATTCTGAATGGTTATTTGACAAAGCTGTTGTTGCTGTTGCTGACATATGTTTTCATTGATACAGGGTGAAAACCGGCCAAGAGCTTTTTGGCTTAAGCTCAGTGGGGATCTAGATCTGGCTATGGGATAGGGAGTTTTGTAAAGGCCTCACCTGGCTGATTAAGTTGAGCAGAGGTTTTCCTTCTGAACCGACCAGGCAGGTCAGGAGCTGCGGTATCCATGCCAACCACTGGATAGGCGGGACTCCAATGCAGTACTTGTCCACAGCATCTGCCAGGGTGTTCTTGTCATCAAAGCTGAGTAGCCACAACACCTACAGATGCAACAAGAACACGAAAAATTTTAGAAAAGGGTGGGAGGAAGGTGCAGACAGGTAAGGAAAGAAGGAAACATAAACACTAAATGCAACACTTAAGACAGTCACGTTAAAATGTAACTACTGTAAGACACCAAGTAGCAAGAGGTAAGGTCTCTCATTAAATCAGACCCTTGCTGCTTCCCTGGATCTGTTCACAGCAGGAGAGGGGCTACAGAGTACATCTTGGCAAACATGATCAAAGCTGAGCCAATGTGGAGGTGAGCTCTCCTCCAATGGTGTGCTTGTGTATGCATCTACATTATGATGAAGACATTAGCCCCCCCCCCAGGATCTCTTCACTGAGCCAACCCTGGTACACAGATTGTGTATAATTACAGATAATGACTGGTCATCTCACTTCACTCATCAGGACTAAGCACTGCCAACCAGGCTTGGCAGCACAATGCCGGGGGGGTCACAAGAAAAACATCTAATTGGGAAGTGAAGCTGGTAGCAGCCATTATTAGAACAAATGATGAAAGCAATGCCTAATGCTAACGCAGAATGTGGCAAGACCATATTTATTATTTATCCAGCCTGACACACAGAGGTAGCTGGTCTTTTGCTCTCTTTTCGGATCAGTCTCTCTAATCCCACTCTCCTGTGGCTCTTTAAAAGCAGAGTCCCAGTAGGCAGTTTAGTATATTTTCACAATATCTCAGCCCCTCCCCTCAAAGTAATTAATTAATGAAGGAAAAAAAGTAAATAAAATTTTAGTTTGCAAAAGTGTTCAAATGAAGCAGAAATGTACCAAGAATTGCCCTAAATTAGCTATTATTTACTTGCTTTTTGAGCTGTGATCATCTTATTTGAGGTTTTCTTGATATTGAGAACCGAGGTGTATTGAATGAGTTAGTGGTCGGGTGTACGAAGGTGGGATGGTTATTAGCAAAGAGTCCACCTCTTTACCTCCCGGACAAGGCTTACTCATCTGGTGAGTATGGTAGCATTGGTCTGACTGTTAGAAAAAGGTCAATCCATGTAGAAGGTCATGAAATTGGAGCATCAGGGGAGGCCATTAGTTTGTTAACCCCCCCGTGCTAGATGATGGCCTTCACTCCACCATCGATCTGGCTGTGGGAACCCATCCACACTGTCTACCACTGGACTGTAATCAATCAAATTACTACTCTTTGCTTGTACCTGTGCCAGAGACAGAGGGGTGAAAGAGTCATGTCTTTTTTTTCACATCAGCAACACTAATGTGATGGGGTCGGTGAATTTAAAGTGACCCTATCTGAAACAAGGCCTAAATGAGGCTACTGGTTTTATAGAAACAGGGGTTAGATGCAGGAGTGGTTGTTGACATGACAGTTTCAAAGCAAACAAAAAGTATTAGCATTTCATAATAAGTCTTCACATGTTGCCTACCAAACACTGAACATGGATAATCGCACAAAAAGGCCCTTCCCAGTTCCCTTATCACCTTTGCTAGGTATTTGCGAGACTTGCTCTCGTTTTGATGGCGGCAGGCATGAAGGTAGCAGGTAATGGCAGACACTCCCAAGTGGAGCTGGCGGTCCTTGACAAAGATGTTCTCCAGGTAGTCACCCCACATGGCCCAGGCCTTCACCAGGACATCGTGCATCTGTACTGCTGCCGAAAAGGCCTTATTGGCCTCCTCTGACCTGGAACAAGAAGGGAGGGAGGGTGAAAAGCGTTAGAGAGTGAGGGACAGACAAGTGAAGGGCAAGTGAGCAAAAGGTGGTAGCTGGCTGTAAAGGAGACAAAGTAGGATTGAGTGAAAGGGAAGTAGAAAAAAAGAGACACAGAGTCGGGAGGAACACTGAAGAGAGGGGGAGGGATGAAAGAGATGGATGCAATACTTGCCGAGAAAGGGGGAGGGTGAAAGATGAAGTGTGCGAGAAACAGATTATGATGATCACATTCTTAAATGATGTCCTATACATCAATAAGCACCATATTTTATTTGCTGTAATCTTCAAGGCCTTTCCCCTCGGGATTTACGGAGTAAGCATTTAACCCAGCATTAATTAATGTCACCAAGGGTTCAGGCATGTTGCTATCTATGTAATATGAGTTGAACCCAACCTCATCGTACTGTGCAGATCAATCCATGTAATACTGGGTGACATATGAGCTCAACATCTTCCTATTTTATCAGAAATGACAGAGCCACAGCAAAGTAAGAATCCTCAGTGTAATGGCTATATTTATCTGTATACAAATCATTCACCGTGAAGAACAACAATCTGCAGGCTGATAAACTTGAGACTCCTTGGGATTTTTAATCCTGGTACAGCAATCTAGAAGCCCCACTTTGAGTATTCGATTCAGAAACTGTTAAGTAGCGGGCAAAGAAATAGACTAAATCTGGAGACCTAAGCTTTGAAGGCACCATTTATGCTGACAGGGAAATATATTCTGAATCATCAGCCGTTTTCACCACGCCAAGCAGCTTCTAACCTCACGTTGGCACACAGTCTGAATAATTGTTACACACCTTTCAGCCTCTGATTAATAAATAAGATGCAAGAGGGTGACACACTACCCTGCAGTCAAAACAAGGAGAGGGGCCTGTCAATGGAAAAGTCTTACTGAGCCATAGTTGGTAAATGGACCTCCATTTTAGGAGTGCTTCCAAAACTACTCTCCCGCTTACTGACAGTGACATTTCTCCCAAGCCAATCAATTAAAATGTGTTATTATAAAAGGAATTTTGGCATATGATTAAGAAATGGGAGCTTGATTGCTATGGGAGTCAGAGCCAAAAGACCCTCCAGTAATACTTAATGGGGTTGCCTCAGTCACTTTGCCAGTGTTAAAGTACATTAACAGTTTCTACTACCCGACTCAACAGGAGCGCAGGCACCCAACAGACTGTCAAATCTCTGACACCCGTTTAATTGAATGATCCCAAAATCCTTAGCACATGTGGTTGCATACACATACACACACACACTCTCCCAACCCCTATCCCCCACTCTGCTGTTAATTCTCCCCCGGTGTAGGGTAAACTTAATGATTGCAATAAAGCCTGCTGAGGTGGAGGCAAGTTCTGCTGATCCCATAGATTCCTGTAAATTGCCTCGAGTTAATTATTGAGCTGCATATACATTTAATAAGCCTTCCTCAATTTGTCTTTCACCCCCTCAGGATGGCATGTCACGTCAAAGATGACGGGTGAAAAGGGGGGTGCTGAAGGGGAAAGGGTGTTAAAGAGTGTGGCTGTGGGTTTGCACGGCCCAGCAAAGCATGGAAGGAGCAGTCGTGCGCTCCACAGGCAAGCCCTGTAGCCAAAAACACATTACTGACACTGTCACAAACTTAAGACACCGATGTATTTTAACATCTAAACCACGTGACAGGGGTTACCTAGTAACCAAATCTCAGAGGTGCGTCAGTTTGAGGCGAGAAGTGCAGATTAAATATGACTGCCATGACCTGACAGGATAAAACACCCACGCAGAGTTCAGGGACCACTGACACAGTTTGAGGACAATGTGAGAATGAACAAAAGGAAGACAATGACAGGCAGAACGGTAGATTTAGATTGTTAAAAAAATAAAGAAAAAAAAAGGTGAAAGAAGAAAATCTGAAATTGGCTACAAAGTGACTATGCTTGTGCATAGATGGAAAGGTAGTCAATGAACAGACAGCTGGAGCACTGATAGACATACTTGTTGATTTGAGCCAGGAACATGCCCTTCAGAGCGTAGAACTCAGCTGTCATCTCCTTGGTGAAGTACTTCAGGTTGGTCGACTCTATCACCTCCAAACCCTAACAGACAAAGAAGTGAACAACAGAGGTTAAACTTCAAACCAAACTTTCGTCGCCGCCCAGAGAGAGAAATCGCAAAAAAAAATCCCACAAAATTCTGTTTAAGACAGGGCCATAATCACAGATGAAAAACAAACAAACTGCTCGGTGTTCATTAAGAAGTACGAAAAGAGGTGTTAGGGGAACTAAACTTCCATTATGGTGAGCCTCTGATTAGGTGTCCCCTATGTACTGCTGTGACAAACGATGTGTAGCGGGAGAGAGAGACAGAGAGAACCAGAGGAGATGAGATAGAAGAGAGAAAGAAGAGTGTCTACTGGCACTTTTAATGACTTGTGGTGTGCTGAACTACTTCTATTAATCAGAGCACTCCATGGGTTTAAGCGCAAGCTCCTGAGTTACACTCTCTTATAAGTCTCCCTGCTATAACTTGTCACCTAGAGCCACCCAAACACTTCTTGCTCTTACTACTTTTCACACTCAAAGAACCGCTAACTATGCCTCCAGCTACTGCGAACAAAAATCAACCCAAGTACTTAAATCACACCAAATGCATCAAATGTGTTGTTCTTCAGTAGAGGTTGGCTTATTTCAAATTGGAGCATGCATGACCGTAGTCAAATTATGGTGCAATAGATTCATCATGTTTTGATCACACATAATTACATTGTACAAACTAATTGACTTGGGCACCTTCTAGAGAGTTATATTGCTAATACAATTTCATGACTTACTTACAAGATAATAAAACCAAGAGTGACTTTGAACATGACAAACACACTCGTTTACACACTGACATTTGTAATATATTATTAATTATGGGCAGAGTTCTACCAAACAACCCTAGGGCTCAGGTATTGAGATCGTACCGATTACTTGCAACTGTTGTTTATGGTAATACCACACTTACTTTCAATGGAATTTTTTGGGTTTTTCAGCAGTAAAACATCATATGCTCAAATCAGATAGGGGCAGAATAAGAGCCAGGTAGGTTTATGCTTGCATATGCATCCATACTTAAGCCATCGGTCAGATAAATAAATAAATATGCAATGCTAATTCTCTAATTTGAAATATAGTATAGGGTGAGAGGTTCACATTCCATCTTACCTGCATGCACTCATTCTTGCCCATGACGCCGGCCAGCTGCAAATAACATTTGACCTGCTGTCGGATCTTCTGGAAGCAGTCAACAATGGGCACTGTGGGGATGGTATGGATACGACTCAGAATATCCAGAGCCACATTCACCAAACCCTGGGAAGACAACAGTGTGCTGTGGTTTTACAAACAATTAAAAAGGTCGAAGGGATCAGAGCAAATCAAATGTTGAACTTATTATTGCTTATTTATTTATCTGACTAAAAAGGCTCATAAACTTAAACCAGTACCTGTTTGCGTCCTATCTTTCCATACTGAATGATAGCGGAAGCCGAGGCATGAACTCCCAACATGGCATTGTTGTTGTTTGGATCATGCTGTGTGTTCGTCTCATACGCAGTCACTATGGCTGTGGACAGAGACAAAACAGTAATGAACATGTTTTTTTTTTTCTTTATACAAGTGTCATATTTGAAGAAGTAAACAAAAAGAGGGGAACTTAGAGCAGTATGAAAGCTCTGGTGTCATAATGCAGAGGAGGGCACTGAGGACACTAAACGTATTGAACAGTAAATGGGCCATGGCGATGAATTTCATCAAGAAAATTCCATTTCACTTCAACATAAGTTTGAAGGCTGTCACGTATAAATGAAGTGGATTTCATTGGCATGGTGCTGCAGAACCATTGCCATCGTTATTTCAGCGCCTCACAGTGCGAGTTGGAGCTCAAGTTGCTTGAGACATCACATTTTGCAGTGGCTGCCTCTCTGAATGGTTTCAAAGTCACTGCGGGAGAGAGCACTGAGCAAGGTAAATAAATATGTGTGTGTGCGCGTGTGTGTGTGTGTGTGTCCTGCAGCGATAGAGAGAGAGTGCTTTAGCAAGCTGACATTTGGAAATGTATAGAGACCCTGAGGGGGTTCTGCAACTTGTGGCCTTTTAAAAGAGACACCTTCCTGGAACTAACAGATACCTGAGCAGTAATCTGAGAGTGTCTGCATGAGAGCGGCATCCTGTAATACACATACTATGTGTGAAGAGTCATACATGTGAAGATAAACATGTGTTTCAATATCACTGGTCTCGAGCTTAGAGGCAGTACTGGGCGTGTCAGAGTGTGTGTCGTACCTTGGTAATGGTGCTGGCGCCACATGAAGATGCTGCTCCAGTGGGACAGGTCATCAGAAACGATGGGCAGTCGGTTCCTCCAGGTTTTCACCACTGTCTTCATGTCGTGGAGGCTGGTGTTGCGGCCCAGGTTAGCTGGCTGAAGCCCTGCATTAATTTGGGCCGCTTCTTGCAGCTCAATGATTTGCTGTGCCGCCTGGGGGGGAAATTAGAAGTAAAAATATGAGTGAGTATCTTGACCACACTCACTTGGCTCTTTGACTCCAACTTTAAACTTTTAAGATGCATGCAAGGTGGCAGATCTATAGCAGCAGCCAAATGCTTCTCATGCTTGCAATCGCTAACTTTTTTTGTTTACAGTTAACATCTTGTGTCCCCAGGCCTGCTTTAAAGATTTGGCCCAGACAGTGTACCAGCTGCACTTAATCGTGTTAATATTCTGTCTACACATCTCAACAAATGCATGCCGCTAGCCAAATGTCCCGCTTAGTTTGCACTACATTACACACATGGTATCCATCTGCTGTCAATCAGTGACTGGTCAAGTTTAAGATATGTCAATTGTTTGTTTTCTGTCTTTGCTTTAGGGTGTTTTGACATATGGCACACTTTTGTGCACAGTGAGCCATTAAAAATATCTAGCCTTTCTGCCTCATCTCTCTCCTATTATTTCTTGTTGTCTTCAGTGTGTGGTGTACTGCACAATGAAGCTGAACTTCATTAAAAATCCTAAACAACTTTAATCAATAGAAATGTAAAGGAGGAGAATCTGAAAAATAGTGGTTAAAAAGGTAGATCAGTTAAGACATTTAGTTAAGGAATGATGGCGTGGTAGATGTGGAGAACAAAGATCAGGCAATGGATGAAAAGAACAAGAAGAAAGGTGATGGCAAGACATTAGACTGCTGCATTAATGGAAAAAATTACTATAAAGGTAAAAGCACCAAGACTTAAAAACATAAAAGATGAAATAAGAAAGAGAAGACTGTTACGGTTAGGGTATTGACGGATATGATGACAAAATGCAATGCTAGGGCTGTCCTCTTTTAGGTCACTGGCTTAAGACTCATACTCAACAATCCCGGGGGCTGAAAGCCTCAAAACGAGATGGATCAAAGTGACCAAACACCTTTACCTCCACAGACAGCTATACCTGAACATCTCTAACCCAACTATGACAAAAAAGAAATGCCTTCTCACAGCCTCTTGTAGCAAAGCATTAACACACATTATTGGTAACATTTGACACAATTCAATTTGTATTTCATCTTTTCAGGCCACTTTGGTAGATTACATTAGTAGATGAGAGTTGTGGTCCTGCATATAGTGAAAATGTCAGAAACATTGCAAACATTTTTGCATTAGAGATACAGTCAAGCAATATTTATTTTATGCCACCGAAATAATTTTGAGGGGAAAATCATTATGTCTTCCTACATAACTTCAATGGCTAATCTGCTCCGATAGGGCACAGAAAAAAGGACAAGAAGATGGGAAAATGATAAGTGAGGGCTTCTATCTCATTCTGTGAAAAAGAGCCTCATTGATTGGCCCAAAGCCACTCTGTGAACATATAATCAATAATTCCATTATAACTACTCATCAATCAATATTAATGCCAACCCTCATAATCGATAGTGTGGAAGATAATCCACTGATCGCCGCTCACTGCTAAGAGCTGGGATTTGATGATAACTTGATTCAAATGGTATTTGAGCCGTTCTGTATTTGCAGAGTCTGGGCTTCTTATTCTTCAAAGCTCATGGAGTCGTGAATGTGAGATATAGAGTTTGGAATGGAGATTTACAACAGCCCGCTTGACTGGCTAGAGGAATAAATAGCTTGTTTTCCCTTGGCTAGGGTAAATAATTGGACTGCACATATACAAGCACAAGCGCACACACACGCACACGCACACACACACAAAGAACGTAGTCACCCAATTCAAATACCCATTTTGAAAAGATAAATGTAGTGGATCAGAGCGGTGCTGAAGACTTAACCCTTCCCCGCTCCGAAGTAAAATCTCCCAAAACAAAATAAATTAGGCAATACAATATTTTTCACAATTATCTGTTAATATCAGCTGATGGCCCATTTCTAACCTTCATTCAGACCGTCCCATTCATCATGTAAATGTAATTCTGCTGCAGGTATTTAATCAAATAGTATCTGATGGCAGGGAAGTAATTACAGCCATTCTAAAACTAACTCTCTTCCCTCCTCTTCTTCTCTCTGACTCTTTCTCCCCATGTCCCCCCATTCTGTTCACTCTCTACCTTTTTCAATTTTCTCCTTCTACTTTTTCATCTTTGCCCCTGTCTATTGTAATCTCTCATAGTGGAATCAAATAGGCTTTAAGGTTGTTTTTAAAAAAATCATCTATCTCAATTTTACAAAATGGAGTGAGTGAGAGAGAGATAGATAGATAGATAGATAGATAGATAGAGGCCCTTGTCAGCGTTAACTCAACAACGTCTCAGGGCTACTGATGATCTCTTGAAATGGATCTCTTCAAGTGCTTATCACAATAAACTGACTTCCCTTGACTACGCATCCCGGCTTCCTGACTGCCGTGTCAGTCTAACTGGAGCATTTCAACAGGAAAAAGTCATCATGCATTTTGTACACTGACCTGCAGCAGTGGCGTGTGCACGTGGGAGACGATGTGAGGCAACCTCCTCCACTCGCGGATGGCCAGGCTGGAGGCCATCTCCACCAGCCGCTCTATGAAGTTGAGCTGCTGCTCCTCTGGGTGGCAGATGGCCAGGTAGCCACGGTGCATGTTCACCTTCCACGCCATCTCCTTAGGACAGCTCAGCTCCACCTGGAGATTCATACAGAATGTCCATGTTTCAACACATATTTATAGAAGCAGAAGACTGAATTATTAACAATAAAAAGGACTACATATATTAAGTATTTATAATAATAATAATAATAATATTTGTTCTGAAAGGATAATAGGTTTAGCCTGGCTGACACCAGACCCTTCTCAGTTGTAACTGAGAGTGGGTCCAAGGTTCATTGACAGTTCATTTCCAAAGGGGCGCCACCAACGGACGCCGCTCAAATGCCTCCGGGCGCAATTGGATAGCCCTTCAACCAGTCAGACCAACGATCCGGGTGATGCTGCGTTTCAGTAGCAGTCATGTTGAATGTAAACAAAAAGCTGCTCGCCGTCACTGTGCTATCATCGTCGCTTAAAGCCCGCCTCAACGGTTGTGATTGGTGTAAAGCCCGCCTCAGCGGTTGTGATCGGTGCCTCGATTTTGGAGACATTGGAAATGGGTTTGAATGGGCTCTTCGCCAGACTGACTTGCAGAGCAAATCTGAAATTTGCCGGAAGTTCGTCAGGGTTTACCCAGGCTATAATAGGTTGGCAATGACAAACATTTTTAAAGATCAACATACAGCTGTCAAATTAATTGGTATACCTTGGTATAACTACAATAAAAAGATGAGATCATGGTGGAGGCTCAGTCTCACGACAGCAGGGGTTTGAATATCTGTTGTTCTCAAATGTTCTGCCACATATCAAGATGATTCACAAGAATGCTGTTGTTGTAAATGCAAGTTTGCTTGTTTGCATTCATCTGAAGAGTATAAATGTGCTGTAATTTGTTTCTTTCACCAGTCTTTTACTTAATCTACCATCTGCGGTCTCGAAAAAAAATCAAGCTTCACTTGTGTTCGCGCTGGAAAACAGCTTCATCTTTTATGTTGTAAAGCAATCAGTTTTCCCGCAAAATCCACACTGGTAGCACACAGGGTCAAATGCTGAGAAGATTACATTTTGAGAAGACTGCCAATCTCCTCAACGAATATCTTGTTTAAGGTAATACAGAATTTTTTTATTTTGTCTTTATTCCCTTTGCTCTTAAGTAGAACAAAAAATGTAAATTTTTGGAAACAGCGGACTGACAGACAGTAGCTGTTAGTTGCAGCTAAAAAAGGTTAAGAATAAACACCTAAATAAATGTGGAATTGGTGACATGCTCTCTAGAAGCAGATGGCGCGCTGTTTTCCTGCATGTGTTTAGGTTTGTCCGTATGATTTGAGGCAGAATAGTGCACAACTCCCCACAACAGTGAGTGTGACAGTTTTAATTAAATGAAAACATCCAAGGGGTAAGGGGCTATGACACTTTCCTTGCATAATTTAATACAAACACACAACAATACTGTACTGCAATTTATTTTCTCAATGGTTTCAGCAGGACTTTTGTACTAATGACTAATCAACCCGACGAGTCAGAGACGGAGGCGAAGGACAGGAAAAGGCTATTGATTAAAACGCTGAGTGCATTAACACTAAACAATAGCCCAGGGGAGCCTGCTACGTCAAACCTGTGGTTTTGCGGTTGTGTGTTTATTTCTTATTAAGTGAGTGAGAGAAAGACAGAATGCGAGAAGAAAAGAGCAAGAGAATGAGAAAGCATAGGTGTGTATTTGTGTATACTCTTCCGATGTTGGAGAAAATTTCAGTGATGGGTCAGAGCGCACTTATCAGGGAAGACGCTTGATGAATATCCTGGAGACAGGGCCGCCCTTATCAAGAGCCAGCTTTAATTGAAAGTGGGGACATTTGGACTTTGCCTCTGAGCTGGTGAGCGGTGGGCAGGCAGGCAACTCAAAGCCTTGCTCGTCTCCTCCACCGTAAAACAAATCACCCTGCAGCAGATGCCGGGGTAATTATTCACACACACGGCTGTCGTAAATATTAGCCACTAAAACCAATGCTGCAGAGCGAGGGATGAAGACATGGAGGTGCAAGTAGAAATGGCAGTAATAACAAAAAGAAAACCAAGTAAAGAAGAGAAGTTGGAGAAGTAGGAGACAAAAGAGAGAGAAATGGGTACACTGAGGAAGGAAGGAATGAAACACGGAGGAAGGGATATAGCGGAGTTGGTGCTGCCATCCAGACTATTTAATTAGGTGTCACCTTAGGACAGACCAACTCAATGGATTGGTTCCAAGTCTCCTTGAAAGAGCAAAGCAGGAGTATTTGTTATGTGTCAGGTACTATCACGCGCTCGCCACCAGTCTACACTTTGTTTTAGGAAACATGAAGCCAATAAATTAACAGAGCAAACAGCTGAACTGCATTTCCACAGCTTTAAGGCCAGCTCTCTCATTCTCCCCGGGGGTGAGGGGTTGTGCAGGGACCGGACGGTCCCAATATCAAGTTACTTTACACTGACACAAGGCCTGTGCCTAATATACAGCACTGTACCAGGAAACCAGGAATAAAATGGAAAAAAGTGAAGTCTCTGGTTCACTGGGTTCAAGTCTCGAGGCACCACTGCGTCTGTGATTGTGTTAGCGAGAATTTGTGGTTGTAGTTTCTTTTTTCTGTCAAAACTGTTCAAGGTTATTGCAACCTTTGGGAGACAGTGAGAGCACTCCTGCGTGCAGATTGTGTGTTTATGTGTGTCGAAATCCATACATGAATACATTTCTACATGAGGACTGCGTACTCCTCACCTGTACCAGAGCCTCCTTCATGGCAGCCCAATTGGAAACCCTCCAAGCACACTCGAGCATGAGATAAGGGTTTGAGTGGCCTTTAGATTGGCCGTATTCTGTCAGAGGTTCCCACTGGTTCAATTCCTTAGAACAGCTGGAATAATGAAGACAAGGGAGATGAAAAGTTTAGGCAACATTAAAAAGAATGGATGCTTTTAAATGTGCTACAGCTAAGCTCAATAACATTTTAGCGGTAAAATGCATCCTTTTTGTTAGTCCAATTCACAGCGTGTGCATGCATTTGGAGCGGTCACTGTGGGAGGTTTGCCTGGCTAAAAATTCACAGGTTATCATTTTGGCTTAAAAAAAAAAAAAAAAAAAAAAAAATCATATTTGCATAGGCCCCTTGCGGTTTCTTAGTCTCACACATATCTGTGTGTCTTCTTTTAATTTTTTGAATTATTTGAGTGGTAAAATACACTTAACATTGGACCCTATGTAAAATAACAATAATGGGTTTTTAACAGGCAGGCATACTACTGGGAAAGTCATTTGTTTCTGCAGGGAGGCACTGTGGTCATCCTAGACTGTGGCAAGTTATTAAGAAGCCATTTAATTCACACATATCACAAAGAAATTGGACTTGATGGATTTCCCTGCTAACATATATATTTTCCCAGCAACAGCACCAATGCCACATCCATATAGGAACACAAAGTAAAGTTAGGCCTGCAGGTTTATAAAGGAAACATATTGTACAGAAATTCAGTTTGTTCGTTATATTCTTCAAATGCTGTCTGGATGCCCTGCTGTATGACTCATGTGATGAATGGAATTAATGTTATCTGGTTTGAACAATCAATGGTGCACAATATATATGAATGTATTAATATTTGAAGGTATTAAAGTGAAAATCCACTAAGGTTTTGTGCTCTGCGGACTCTCTTGATGTGTAACACAAGACTGCCCTCTGGGATCCAGAAATCTTACCGTATCCAGTGGTCCTCCCAGAGCTGGTACTCAGGGAAGATGGCTGGCGAGACGTTGCTCCTCTCGTGCTCTTTTCTAGCCTTCTCCATTGCTTTCTCGTAGCTCTCTTGGGCCTAAACAGACACATGACAGATTTTATAACAAGCTTTTTGAGGCTAATAAAATGATTATCAGCCCAACATGCCTGCGTTGATGCAACTTGCTGCAACATTTTGTCCTATCCTTATTGATATAAATGGGGTGGACAATAGATTAGAAACACCTCTCAGCAAGATGCAATATAATTTAACAGCACCACAAATTACAGCCCATAAACTTAAATAACACATTCAAGGAGGTAGGACTTATTTGTAGGTTGGTGAACCCAATAAACTGGCAACCGTGTATACTAAGTAAGATCATACATTCATTTTAAAGCGGCCAGTGGTTTCCTTTCAAGCTTTCTCTCACCTGTTCAAAGAAACCATGCTGCTCGTAGGCAATGGCTGTGGCGGTCTCAGGGAACTTGCACCTCTTCGTCCACAAGCCGGCCCACATGTCCTCCTCTTGGAGCAGAGAGTAGAGCTCTGCTAGGGAGTCCAAAATCTCCTACAGACAAGTAGAACAAAACGTGAATGGCAGCAGAACAAATTGAAACATTTCCAGTTATGAAATTGTAAATTGAATGAGAGCAGCTATGCTAATGGGTTTATTTCAAACAGGATAAGATGCAGATTTTCCAACTTTAAATATGAGGCTGCAACACACATGTGACAAATATATCTCTGGATCCTCCACTGTTGAAAAGAAGGATAAATAAATAAAACACAGTAGCACTTTTAAGAAGATGGCTGCTTTCTTTTGTCTTTCGGACTAGGGTGTCACACTATGATCTATTTTGTGACTGCTTTCCCGAGAAATAAAGTCCTGGAGGTAGTAACACTACATTGTGTGAAGATTGTCCATTGTCAAGTTATTAAAATATAAGTAGAAAATAGCCAAAATAAAAAAGTATTTGAGGGTCATACAAAAGCTAATATGGCCAACTCCAAGCTTATATCAAAATGCATTACCTGTTGAGGTGGTGTGATGCTCTCCTGCTCATAGAACTCTGTGCTCTGCTTGGGTTTGCTGTGCAGGCTGAGGCCCTTTTCAAAGGCCTGCTGCTCCAGCATTAGAGTGGAGCGTAGCCAGAGGTTGTGTGTCTTGCCCAAGTACTTCAGCACACAGGGGCGGATGGGAATAGGAGGCACACACTGGGACATGGCCTCAACAAAGCAGTTTAGGGCGCTGGGCTGACAGTCCCTCTGGGCCTGGTGGCTGCCACTGCACAGGAAAGGACTCATTTCTCCTGACAAAGCCTGGAGAGGGGAGAGAGCGACAGCACATCAACTACCCAGTTTCACTTAAGCAGCAGTGCACTGATATAGCATATTGATAAAGGCATTCTGTTGCATGTATGGGATGCAACATGATGCTGTTTTCCAGTAACAGAGAGCTGTTTATTGAAACAGGAAAAGAGAGGGAAGAGAAAACAGTTAAGATAACTGGGAAGGGACAAATGAGAAATTGTATGTAGAAGAAGAAAAATGACCAACATGTCGCTGGAAGTCAATTTTTTTTACAGAAATGAGCCAACATGAGATTTTTTGTTTGTATTTTATATACATATATTTATATACAAATAGTCAATGTTAGAAAATGATGCAAGTGATTACAACCATTTAACCCAGTCATAGTTAGGGCTTGGCACTGAATGTCGATACTTTTATGGCACCGGAAAACATATAGTTTTTTATTATATAGTATCGAAGCCCTTTGCATTTTAGTTAGTTCAATATTAGCCTGTATACAATGTAATTTGTTTATTTATTTATTATTCATAATATGTTCACGTTGTGGCAAAAAGGTTTCTCTTTTGTTGTTAATTTTTGATTGATACTAATCCTGAGTATCGGACTGACGCACCCCTATCCAAAAGCACAACCACTTTTATTAATGTTACCCTGAGTGAGCAGTGTTTACAGAATTGTTTAATTTTGATAACTGTTTTGATTCACAATTAAGGTGGAAAATAAAAGTTTTGTGTTTAATGTATTTTTGTTGATGTTGAAATGGATTTTAAAACATATGGTACCGAAAAAGGTATCGTTAAGGAACCGGCATCGAAACTAAGGTATCGAAATTGGCACCGGATCGAAAGATTTTGAACGATGCCCAGCCTTAGTAACTCATTTTCAAATAATGCAGCCTATTTAACACTTGTATTTTTATTATAAGGTAATGCAAAAAAAAAAAAAGTGCACAGGGCCACTCTACGCAATAGAGCCCCTCAGAACGGCCACATTCAGACAGAATAGACGTGTGTGACTGCAGAGTTAGTGCTCTGATAATCATGACTGACACACACTCAGAAATAAATGATGCATTGGTAATGAATATAATTTCCACTGCCTGTTGACAGCATGGAATAATTAATGCCTTGATGGTCACTTTAATTAGGCTGGTGGTGGAGAAGGCCAATATGTCATCAAATTCCTTCTGTAGAAAAAATGCACTTTTATATCATTCCCATGTAATAATCCCCTCAGCACCAGTAATTGATATGGTGTAATACTGACATTAAACGCAGAGCTGAGGCAGGCATCAGAATAACCATATGTGACATATTTGTGACTTCATGCCTGTCACAAAAAAGAAAATATCATCATTTTGAAGCCATATTTTTATTGACTGTATCTTTTAGATGTTTAGGAGCTCAATCACTTAAAATCAAGGCCTTTCTAAAAATACTCTATATGCATCTGGTTCGTTAAACTCATTACAGCTTTCCTCCCTCTGCTGTCTCGTTTCCATATTTAGCATGAATGAATCTGTCCTCATTAAATGGAATTGCACGTTTTGAAACAGTAATGGGAGGGCCAAGGTCAGCATTAATGTCTGCTTGCGTCATTGATAAGATACAGAAAAGAATATAGGGAGTGGATGGATGTACACAGTGAGAACTAACAGGCATTGTGCAAGTCAAAAATACTTGGGGTAGTGAGAAGACGCAAGCGTGCGTCTGTCTTTACGATTTAGATTCTGAAAGAGAGTCATTTGCCAACCAAGGGACACATTTTAGATTTTAAAAAGTATTGGCAACACTTTAATACTGTTTGCCATGCAAATGTAAAATATTTTAGCAATACCTAACATACAAAATTACATCAAATGTTTCCCCACAAAGCTGGATGGGCATTCTGTTGCTGATGCTTAAAACATCCTCCGGCAAGTGCATTTCTTTCTCTTATTTAATATTCACATTTAAAAATATGATGGCTCGGTTACACATATAACCTCAACCATCAGCATACTTCCACTGTTCTCCGAGCAAAGCTAAAATACACTGTGTATACAACTGAAGTTACTTAGCTCTGTGCTTCTTAACTAAGTTAATGTTATACTCACATGCTGCTGCCTGTCAGAGAGGATCTTCCAGAGGCGAGGGAAAAGCTGAACCCAGGTCTTCTCAGCCAGCGGTGTGGAGATGTGACAAAGCTGGACAAGAGCGTTCAGAAGTGCCCCCGTCTAACACAGAGCAGAGAAAAAATGACAGCTTCTGACTCAGCAAGGCAGGGGTTCAGAATCCTTGTCTCCGGGAGAGTACAGCTGATTTACTATCCTACTGGGTGGTTAACTGCAGTGTTGTAGTCGAGACCACCTAAACCAAGACCAAGTCATTACCAAGACCAGAGTGTTTTGAGACTGAGACAAGACCGCGACTTTGAGGGATTGAGACCAAGTCAAGACCAAGGCAGGGTGACACCGAGTCAAGACCCAAGACCAGATTTGTGTTAGACAGGCAGAGCTTCTTCTCCTGTCTCCCGCATTCACTTTCTTGGGAGTGTGTGTAAAGGGGGAAGGGAGAGGGGGGTTTTACGGCAATACATTTCAAATTAGACACGAGTCAAGTTATTGGTTGCATTTGCAAGTTTTAACACATAAGTATAAATCAGACAATGCCGACAGGCAATTTAGCGAAATCCCTGCAGTTTTGGTCTTGACCACTCTTAAAATAATAATAATTAATAATTCTTTGAAACCGAGACAAGACCGGGTAAAAATGCGGTCGATTTTGAGACGAGAACAAGACCTTCAAAAATTGGTCTTGAGACCTAGACCGATCTTGAGTACTACAACACTGGTTAATTGTATTCGACTGATGTTCCATGTCCAAAATTGGTGTCTAATCTTATTGCTAAAATAAAAATCAGCAGGGCTCTGGATCACGAACAACTCTACACAGGTTAGAAGAGGGAAAATGTTTTAAATATAAGATGAAGTTAAATATCTCAAACATTCTCTATAATATTGCTAGTAGTAGCCCCTGGGTAACAATTCTTCAACATAATGCTTAGATACATAATTTCCCCCAACTTTATCAAAATCCAATCAGTTTTAACAGCCCCTCAGTACACTGTAGGACAGAATACGTGCTGGTTCCAGAAAGGCCAAACTTACCTTGACCTCCCGTAGTGAGTCTAGAAACTTGTCATGGCGGTTTGTCAGCATGTGCAGTTGGTTGCCTGCATCTCTCTCAGCCTGCTCCTTAGTCTTGGGGATGGCAGTCTGGTCACCTGGTGCTAACTCTATGTCTATCTCCACATCCTGCCAGAGCAGAGGAGAAAACAATCATCTTTTGGGAGAGGCAAGAAGCAAGGCTTTAATCTTTTCTCAGGACCACAGTATGTAACACGTGTGTGTGTGTGTGTGTGTGTGTGTGTGTGTATGTCCCACCTCCTCCTTGGTCTCACTGTTCTCTCTCTCACGCGGCTCCTGCTTGACATGCGTTGCCATGGCAAAGGCGGCGCGGTCATGGCTGTCAGCCAGGTTGATGACGTTAGTGATGGAAGGCAGCATGGATCCCTGGCAGCTGGTGCCGATGATGGTGTTTCGCTCACACACTGCCAGCAGCAGCTAACAAGCACATACACACACAAACACGCACACAAAAACCAAGGGAAAAACGCAAAGATCAGAGATAGTAAGTGACATGACAACTTTCACCGTGACAAGGGGGTAGCCGAAACTAAACTAAAAAACAAACATTTTATGAATTAAAAATTTATTCGTTTTTCATGTTGGATAAAAGGCTTGAAAGGCCTACTGAAAGGTTAGAGGCAGTGCTGTTTACCTCTATGCACTGTTTGATCCAGAAGTGGCTGCCCATGGCCTCCCAGTTCTGAGAGCAGCAGATGTAGAGCAGCCTCTCATAGACACGGCGCTTCATGGAGGCGTCAAACACCTCAAAGAACTTGGCTCTGATCAGTGGCTGAGTGCACCGGAGCCCCGAGAGGAAGGCTGGCTCCAACTTGGAGGTGATGTCACTTCCTGAAAGGCTCTCATCCCTGAACAATGTGAAGGACAAAACATTTATTTGACAGAGCTTGCATGCTGGCTCTTACCCACTGAACTTGCATGATTCATGAAGGCAGAAGACTGACATTTTGTTAATGATAAAACATGTTATCCACTTAGAGCGTCTGTTGTTACTGAAAGCAGTAAGAGTATCATATTAATTTTTTGTTGAGAGTATATCAGAGATGTGCTGACTCTATGGTCATTTTGGAAGCCATCATCACTGAAACAACTCTCAGATATTTTTGCAGCAATTTGAGGAGGCTTGAGACTTTATATTTGTATGACTTTTACTTTTGTTAACTGCATTTTTAAATTAATTATCATATCAATATAATATGTTTTTGTTTCTTTACTAATTACATTTGTATTAATCTCTTAAAACAATAATCCAAAGAATACAATGTCATTTATATTTACAGCTAATTTATTTCTGGTATTTCTGTGCAACTGTAGACACAATTATTACACATACTACTAATTAGCAGTATATAATCCTGTTTGGGATTAATGATGATTTACAAATATGGCAGGCCAGGCAGGTAAGATTGCGAACATATTATAAGCACTAAAAGTAATTTCATAGCAACATTCAAACGCAAGGTCCCAGTACGTTCAAACGGCCGTGCCGTGCAATACTGAGGACCACTGAAGTGGAACTGAGGAGATTAGGCAGTTAAAACTGAATTTTCTGTGAAATTAAGTATCTTTGATGTTGATACTCCACTGCTAGTAAAGCACCAACCATTATGCATTAAACACTTCAATAACAAATGTCATAATTTCTACATCATCCTGCTGCACTAAATGGGCCTCATGGGTATGAGTCACATAACAGAAGGAGACAGGGAAGGTGGGATAAAAGGAACAACAAAGGCAAGGCTGCCCCAGCTGCGTATTGCCCCTATTTGCACCATTCTCATAATCACACATTGTTAGGGCACAGCTGCTTTATCATGCCATTATCATTACGTGCTGTCCATCATGGCTTTACTGCTCGTTCTAAATCTTTTGACATGAAGAGCAGATGGGGTGGAGGGATACAGGGTACATTTGGCTGATTAAATGTGTATGTGGGTAAGACAGAAAGACAAAGAGAGCCAGGTTTGATGAATAGCGGGCAGTAGGACAGTCTCTCCCCTCTGGCCCCCACCTACTGGGTGTCCTGTCAGGAGTTGGCTGAGTCCTGACACTACTTTAGCCCGGTGAAACACCCAGGCATATTATCCATCTCTATCACTATGAGCTGTCTTTCTGATCCCTTCTACACAATGCCACCCTCCTATTCTCCACCTTTACTCTATTTACAGCTTTAATTTCTAATAATTAATTACTCTTTTTCCATGTACCACCAACTGACTCTAACCATTTCCATTTATCTACCAAGATGTATTACTCCCTATCCTTACTTTGATCTTTTAAAAAAAAAAGATGAATGGTAAACTGCTCCTGCTTCAAACCCCCTCCTCCTCGTCTCTATTTTTTCTACTGCTCCTTGACCCAACCTCTCGTGTCTTTCCCCGCCTCAACCTCCCGACCTTCATCCCTCCTTTTAAGATGGATGCAAGGGCAGCATGGCGGCAGCAGCACGGCCATTTGGCCATGTGATGAATGGTGGTAATTACCTGTAGACGTAATTAACGAGGTCCAGGAACTGGGCGTTTAACTCAAGTTCATCGGGGAAACGCTTCTCTATGTAGGTCATCATCTTCACCAGCAAGACGGACTTCTCACGTATGTTAGGCATCTAAAAAGGGAGGAGGAAAAGAGGGATGTCGGTTATAAAGGAGAGATAAAAAGAAGAGGGAAGAAAAAAGAAAAAAAAAAAAGATAATCTATTCGTATTTATTCTTGTGACCACATCCCTCTGTCCAGCTCAGCCTTTTACTTTGTGCTGTCCTTAAAGAAATAACACCAAAGACACCTCTGTGGATATTGTGCTCGTGTTAACCTTACTGGGTTTATAAAATGTGCTTTGCTTGTCGTTTGTCCAAAGGTTTCACACCTTTTAAAATGTACTGTGCTGATTCAGTTCAGTCACATCTGCTATTGTCAAAGAAACAATGCGAAGATCTGCTGAATCACACAATTCTATTTGTTTGCACACATTATATTTTGTGTAAATTAATATTTATTCAGAATCGAACAATCTGTTCTGTCTCGCAGAGAAAAGTCTCCTTCTTACCTGATTCGCAGCCATGGGAGAATTGTTTTTCACCCACTCTTCAACAATTTTAACAACAGCCCGGAGGATTTTGGGGTCAGGTGACTTCTCAATCAGCGAAGTGAGGATGACCTGGATGAAGTTCTTCCTCATTTCAATGCTCATGACAGACAGTCGAGTCTTCACCAGGTCAAGACTCAGCATCACCAGCTCACTGGTCACTATGAGAACAGAGAGATTAACAGTCAGGCAGAACTGAGACAAACAAGCTACCAAGAAACAAAATCAATCAAAATATGAGAGGCATTTTAGTATTATTATTGATGGGAAGTATTTGTTGATATTTGTGAATAAATTATTGTGCATGTTTGTTTTTCAATAAATAAGCTTAAAAAGACACCAGCTGAGGTGAGTCTTTCTTCAATATCAGCTAAGTAAGCAACCAACATATAGGATTTCTTTTCTTTATTGCTATTCTAAAATATAAGAGCTGTAACAGAAAATAAAGTCCTGCAGCGTGTCTTTTTTCTCAAGAGTCAAGCTGGTCTTGAACAATGTGAATCGTGCACTTTGTTTTCAATAGTGATAGTACCCAAAATACAACTAAACCGTTCCAATACAATCGGGATGTAACTAATCCAATAAAGTTTATTTGATTAGCGAGACATTTGCAATCCTTAGAGGCAAAAGCCTCGCTGGTCAGATGGCCTTTTGTCTTAGTGACTCTAACTGTGCTTAGCGGAGGGTAAATGTCCGTTTCCCCCGATATAGTCATTAGGGGCCAATTGAAAGTACTGATAGCATCTTTCAGCCATTACCTCCCATCTGAAGTCAATCTGGTAAAGCCAAGCTCCGAGGAGTCAGTGAACATGGAACCTCGATGAATTTTGTAATTGTCATGAGAAAGCTAAACATCCTAAAACACTTAACAACACTTGTGAAACTCTTTACTCTTGCTGCCTTGCAGCAAGTTGTCAAGATGTTCCACGTCAAACCATGTCTACGCTTTCAAACCCATAGTAAAACAGCCCAAGGTGACCATCGGTCTGCTTTATCCTGAGAAATACTAGGAGACAATACAGGGTGGGAACCAGAGCTGTGAAACCAGACTTTCTGTAGAGTGGATCACCCCCCTACCACAACAGCTATTGAGAACACAGCTGGGGTCACTGATATAGAACTTTTGTTACATTCTTTATATGGAGCCAGGCACTGGTGAGATACCTGGGATACCTGAGCTCTAACTGGATCTAAGTAGGGTTGCCATACAAGTGTGCGTGTGTGTTGTGCACAAATGACCTCACACCCAGACAACCCCTTGTTAGATCAGGGTTAGGGAAAGTACGCACACTAGACTTCCTGATAATGTCAACTGCAGCCCTGCAGAATAAGTTCCACTGATATGGTAATTTATGTCTGGTGGATCTCTGAGCTCCAATGGTGACTCAAGAACAGGGGGAATGGTCAGAATCTATTTTGTTTGTATCTGTGGTGGACAACATAACTTGTATTTATCAAAATCACAATTCAAAGCTATATTACATACTAGAGTGTGTGTGTGTGTGATATCATTCTTTATGTTGTAATATAATGTATACTGTATATGTGTGGCTGTTATGTCTGCGCTTGGCTTCCTCATATGTTCCCACTGAAGTCATGTGCATGTACCTGTGCTGGTTTCAGTGACCCCTGGGTTGGCCTGCTGGGGGCTCAGGTGTTCCCGCACCATCTTCTGTAGTGAGCGCATGAACACCGAGATGAGGCGGTCGATGTAGCTGGCATTGTAACTGCAGGCGGACTTCAGGATCATCAGTGTTCCTGGAAGACAAATGAAGGGGAAGAGAGGAGGATGAAGGGGAGGGAAAGTGGGAAATGTAATAATATGACAAAAACATCAACCTCTGCGGGGTGAAGTAACAGACACACACCTGCAGTCAGTTTGTGTTCAGCCACACAGCATGATAAGGACTTGGCTTTTTCTTTTTTTGAGGGAATCTAACAAAGGTTTGTCAAAGAGGCAGGGATAGGTATGAGTAATGTCCCTCTCTGTTGCTGCTCCCTCGGGTGGAGACAAATGTCACTGCCCATCACATCAGCACCCCCTCTCTGCGACAGCAGGATACCAAATGCGTTTTATTGACCACAACTGCCATTTTGGGAAACCATATAAAATAGCATTACCTTTGGAATGCTCTCCAATAGCCATTTGTCACCTTGAGGGCCCTTAATCTGTAACGCTACTAGATATTTCAAATAAAAGAAGAACAATCTAATAATCTCCTTGGAATAAGCTTTAATGTAAGACTTTTCTATTAATGCTCTCTGACATCTGGGAGGATAAGAGTAATGGTCATACAGGAAGGGGCGGCCGAAAGCAGCAATCCTTCCCGAGACAACCTTTCCCGACCCGCTGGACTGTGGCTTTCGTTTAAACACCAGATGTTAGCCCAAGCAGCAGGGCTCATCGGCTTGCATTTTAACGACCCACTCACTGGCTTAATTGCTAAAAGTGACTGAGGCAGCTTGGTTCTGTAGGGATGGAGTGGGAGTGTGAAACATTGTTTAAAAAAAACAACAGGTTTATGAGCAACAAAGTGAGAGTAACAGAGCACAAGGTGGTAGAAAGGGATACATGAGAAGAAGAAAAAAGGGAGAGGTGGAGAGCTGAAGGTCTTACCGAAGAGCTGTGTGGGGTTAGTGTTGCTTGTGGCTTTTTCATAGTTGGTAAGTCCTTCATAGATGACCTTGCCCACAGCAGCATACAGACACTCCAATTCCTCATACTTAGATGCCACTGTTGATGTGCCTAGAGGGAGAGAAAAGTGTTTGCTTCAAAGAAAGAAAAGCTGAGAAGCTAAATCAATGCCTTAGTTTTATCACATGACTAAAGCAAACTTAAGAATTTAAGCATCAATCAACAGAGCAAAGGTCCATGTATTTTGGCACATCTTCAAAAGAACACAGAAGGGAGTTCCCAATTACTCAGACAACTCCAGACATGTAGTGCTTTCCTGAGTTTGAGAATAGCTGGCCTGCTCCAGTTAGAATACTGGCAACTTACTAGGCTCAGTGGGGAAGATGCTCATGAGGCGAGAAAGGAGAGAATGGACAGCCCGCAGGACTTTGGTGTTGCCGCAGGTCATGCATGCAGCGATGCCCCGCTGGAGGGGTTTGAAATGGGCCAGGATGGCTGGGGACTGCAGCACTGTCAGCAGGAAGCAGAGAATCTCCAGTCCAGTGCAGATGTTAGAGATGTTAGCCTGTGCTGTCTGCTCCTGAGAGGACATGGTGGAAAACAGAGAAACCAGGATGTCAGTGGTGTAAAAGAAGTATGTACATAATTCAAGTAACCATGTTTAAGTGTCAATCTTATTCTTTCTTACAAAAGACAGAAATATTAAGCAACTATTATGCTTCCTAATACATGTCAGCAACATAGCCAGACCTATCTTTTTTTAGACATAAGGATACAACCCTAAAACAAAGCAAGAAAAACTACAGTGAAAATTCATCAGTAGATGCATTAATCATTCAGGTTTTTATTCCATTCAAATTCTACGACAACTCAGAAATCAATATTCTACACACAGAGGTATTTCTCACACAAAAGAACCAAGGCAATGTGATCGCTGCTAAACCAAAGATCAATGGCCAACATCGGGTCCTAATTTTGTCTAAATTGCAATCAAGGTTTACAACGATGGCAGGACCAAGAGGATAATCTGGGACAGATCTATAGCACTAATCTTGCCTAATGAACAAGGTGACTCTTGTGATAAGGCTCCTGGTAGATATTAGGGTAGTATTGATTTGGCAATGTATTAACAGAATGGGACCTCGCCTCTGAAGCCATGCAGATAGGGCATATGCATGCATGTGCACAAGGGTTTGATTGTGTGCATGTTTTGTTCCTCATACCCCTCATCTGCCCTCTCACGCCACTCCTCCTGA
The DNA here is from genome assembly GCF_010015445.1 of Perca fluviatilis. NCBI lineage: Eukaryota > Metazoa > Chordata > Actinopteri > Perciformes > Percidae > Perca > Perca fluviatilis. The sequence goes on along the minus strand of NC_053132.1, from coordinate 19,733,180 downwards.
CTCTTAATCACTGGCATGCCAGTACAAAGAGATGATAAAAGGTAATCCGATTTAGAGCATTGTTCATTAGTCTGAGCAAGATGGCTAGGCAGGTTGAGCATGCTCCCAAGGGGAAAGGGCCTGTGTATGCATCTGCATAAGAACGACAGAAAGCCTCGTTTGTCAGACTGGGATCTGGAGGGGCTGGTGTGTGTGTGTGTGTGTGTGTGTGTGTGTGTGTGTGTGTGTGTGTGTGTGTGTGTGTGTGTGTGTGTGTGTGTGTGTGTGTGTGTGTGTGTGTTGATGTGTGTGTGTGTGTGTGTGTGTGTTGATGTGTGTGTTGATGTGTGTGTGTGTGTGTGTGTTGATGTGTGTGTGGTGATGTGTGTGTGTGTGTGTGTGTGTGTGTGTGTGTGTATAGAGAAAAAGGAGTGGCTCTTGCAGTGATCCCCCAAAAGGGAAGTACGTGACAATTTCCGGCGCATGGCGATAACCTTGTCTGAACAGTGGCGCTGAATCAGACCGGAGAGATGAGTAGAGAAGAAAAGAAGCAATGGATAAAAAGAGAGAGAAAGAAGAGAGGCCACGATAAGAAGCTGAAAAGAAAAGAAGGGATGAGAGGAGGAAGTGGTGGCAAAAGACAGAAGGAAAGGCTAAGGGGAGATGCACAGTGGGGCGATACAGAAGGCAAGGATGAGGAGCTTAGGATGGAGAGGGGTGGGGGTTGAAGAAGAAGGCACAGGCCAACCCGGATAGACTCCTGTTATCTCACCACTGTCATTATTTTGTCATTATGGTGGTTGGCGCCTCACTTCATGCATTACTGATAACAGACAAAGGACTTGGAGGCGTAGGAGAAAACACTAAGACAGAGCTTTAGCAGAGACAGGGAAACTTCTGCAGTCTCTGGGAGAGCGACCAGCAGAGACACATTCGTTAATCTTTACCGTTTGTTGATTATTGCTTGGAGCTGTTTTATTTAGACTTGTTTTCCTAAGACATTGTTGATGACATGCACTTGCACGAGCCACTTCAAATAAGAACAGCAATAGTCCCCATCCCAAAATAGAAAAGATAAGAGTGTCACTTTAAGTTAATATCCTCATCATCAATGGAAAATCCAAGGAAAAGCAATCACAGGTCATTGACAAGTGATATCTGGGAAATGCAGCACAGAAACACAGCAGTAACGACAGCTTAGCACCAAAAATGTCATCAACAGACGCATGAATATGGCTTTACGAAACATAAAGGCTGCCTCATAAGGTACATAATGACTGACTGAGTTACTCTGACTGAAGGCATATGCCATCTTACCACTGTCATAAGCAGCTTGTCAAACCACTGTAGCTTGAGCTCGGCGCGAGGCCACATGTCAGGCCTGAGGGCAGACTTCATGAGGCTAACACAGCGACGGGACAGCAGTTCCCCCGGAGACCCAGCCACATTGGTGCTGTCGTTCACCTAGACAGGAGAGGGGGAGGAATATTGGTATCAGTATCAATGACAAAGTGAGTCCTCATCTTCAATATCACAATGATGTCCTGAGAAGTGAGAAATCACACCGGACGAGATAAGGACTGCCACCATATACTGTAATTTCATGCATGCAGCTTGAGTTCAGCACAGTGGCACAGCCAGGGAGGAGATCATCCTTCAATCAGGAAGCCCTGCACAAGCATCCACCCTGTAGAAGCACCCTTGAGCAAGAAAATTAATCCCTATGCGCTATTATAGGTGTGGTATTCTTTGGTTAATGGTAATCCCTGGGGGGTGTGAAAGATCAAATTTTTCTACAGGGATCAATTTAGTATCACAATACACTGTTATCGAGTAAAATACAAAGAGAAGATTACGTTTCTTTAGACTGTTAAGTGGACAGTGATTGATCCCCAGTGGTTATACAGAGGGTTATATTCAACAGAGATGGTTGGATGAACAGTGAAAATGGAGCTTGGCCCAAATAAGAAAGTAGGAAAAGTCAAGGTGAGTGAAATCTCAACAGTCTATTTCAAGCTTGGAACTGAGGTCATCACTGCCACTAGACCAAGGGACATCTGTGTTAGGAGACACATAAAGGACTGTGTGTGTGTGTGTGTGTGTGTGTGTGTGTGTGTGTGTGTGTGTGTGTGTGTGTGTGTGTGTGTGTGTGTGTGTGTGTGTGTGTGTGTTTAGGACAGCCACCAGGTGTGTCCTACCTTCGCCACAGTGGGGTTAGGATAGATGTGTCAGAACTGTGTGTGTGAGGGATGGTGTGTGTGTGTGTGGGATGGTGTGTGTGTGTGAGGGATGGTGTGTGTGTGTGTGTGTGTGTGGGTGTGTGTGTGTGTGGGATGGTTGTGTGTGTGTGTGTGTGTGTGTGTGTGTGGGAGGGTGTGTGTGTGTGTGTGTGTGTGTGTGTGTGTGTGTGTGTGTGTGTGTGTGTGTGTGTGTGTGTGTGTGTGTGTGTGTGTGCGCGCTACCTGGCATGCAATCCTGATGAGGAAGTTGACCACAGTGTCCGTATGTTGTTTCTCGACAGGCTTTGTGAGCATGGTCTCTGTACCTGGCATGGACTGGCTGCGGCCAAACACCTGAAAATTACACATGCAAACATTACATTTATTAATATTGCAGATCTTTTTTGTTTGAACACAGAGAAAAGAAAGATTATTATTACTGTATTACCAAAGAAGATTTTAAACTTTCAGTGGCTAAGAAACTCAACAGACTAGACAATAAAACTCTGTGAAAGCAGCAAACACTGCATAGAGTCGTTAGTTAGGAGGGAATATCAAAGAGGATGCACAAAGTCAGGATTTGGTCTGCATTGCTTAAGTAGGCTATGATTTTCTGAAAATGATCCTGGCAATTTTATGAGCAATTAACATTTCCTTGTCCCAAGCAGAAACAAATGCAATTGCAATTTTCTCCTGACATCAGGTAAAAGAAGCTGGAAATTACACCATCATTAAGACAGCAACTACTAAGAATTGTGCTAGGGTTTACAGAAAGTAGAATAGCTATTAAGTATTAAATGGATTCTTAATACATCATAATATGATTTGAGTTGCTCTGCAGGATGTTGTCTGGAGACAGAGACAGTCAAAATGCTGCTACTTCGGTTATGTTGACTTAAATAAAAGTAAGAAATATGTCCATTTTGGTAAAGGAGTACTTATTATATATATATATATATATATATATATATATATATATATACACACACTTTTGGGGGGAAAAAATACTTTATTTTGATTTATTTCAGAATCATCAGCAACAGAAGGCACAAATGGATGAGTTGAAATTTTCAACATTAGGCATACCAAAATTCCTCAAGAGAAATGTCATTGTATAACAGGTAGAGGTCGACCTCTACCCTCTGTTGTGGGCCGATTTTTTGGCTTTTTTTTTTTACATAATCGGCATCGGCCAATATCAAGCCGATTAATAGGCAGGCGCATCTGCGGGCAGCCTGGGGTTGTTGTTGTGGAACACGTGTTCGACGCACGCTGCCCCTAGAGTCAATTACCAGCAGAGTGAGCAGACCTCATCCAGTGCCTAAGGAAGGAGCGGTTCCTCGGAGAAAACGGTAAGGATTACATTTTTATAAGTCGTATATATTTAATGAAAAACGTATGACATGTTACTGCCAACTTCGAGAAAAAACATGAACAGGAGACATGACGTTCGGCTACTTTAGATATTGATAGCTGTCGTGTCATGCTGTCATGTCACAATAATTAAGCTAGAATTTTGCAATCACAGACAGTGGATCTGAGACTTGTATTATTTGTTCTGTTTGTGTGTCTATATTTGAGAGGGTTGTCAACTCAATGCAGAGAAAGAAGTTGTAGTTAAAAGAGACCACCGCACCATAGGCTAGTGAAGGACTGGCTTTGCTTTGCTAGCGTCGTTGCTAGGGTTGGTAGACCCGCTGCTAATATGGCACCTGTGCCTTAACCCATATCTACCGGACCGAATAGCAACGCGGATTTCTGTACCTCATTTCGGCGCCACTGATATGCCTGCGTTGCTCTCTGATGCTCCGAAAACGAATGTTAGAATAACAGAAACATCGCAGCATGTGACGCTAGTTAACATTACACTCGTCAGCAGCTAACGTTAGCCTACCATTAGCTAGCTGTTGGATTAAACACGATTAAAATGCTGACAGCTAAACGGTGTAAAGTGTGATTTATTTCACTGTATAGGATCCAACAGCAGTATGTTAAGCAGTGTGCTGCTGCCGTTGTTTAGCTACTTGTCTGAAGAACAACACAGACGGTGCGTCGCGGTGCATTCAAAGTTGTTGTAAAATACCCTTTTGCCATGGTGGTTGTTTTTGACGTTCAACAGCAATTTACTAGTGAAATACGTTATTGTTATAAGTTATAGTTATTACATTATTATTAAATCATTTAATTTTGACCATATGGCCTAAAGTTGTTTCCCCCCCTTAATTAGGTTTTGTCCATTTGGCTTTGTCTGTCAACAAACAAAACAAACCAAAAATACATGTTTTAGGACAGTTTTTGGGAAGATGATAGAAACTTTTTAGCCTTGTATCACTTACAATGCACTGAATTATTAGCTGATTTATAAAACAAATGTTAGATTTTATATCTATACCTATCTATAAAATGACTTGAAGAAGATACTATACAAAAATACTAACTTAACCTTGTATTTTCCCCCTTTTTTAGTCATTAAGTCTGATGGCTGAAAAGAAAACCACCCCCTTATGGCAGCGCTTCACCCAGCCAACACCAAAACAAAGAAATGCTGCTGGTTGCTACTGTGTGTCAGTACTACTATTGTTAAAATGGTCAATTTATTTTATTGTTCTCAGCTGTTTGATAAATGCTGCTAAGTGCACTAAACTTTATCTTTTAATTGAAAAGTTTAATTTATTTTTCTCTTTCTTTCTTTCTTTCTTTCTTTTTACCAGTTTTGTTTATTTATACAATATATGTTTTTACATTATACATGTTTAATGTAAGTATACAAGTGCAGATTGGTGTTCAAGTGTTCAATAAATGTTTTTGTTGAGAAATTTTGTGTATTTTAAGTACTTATTAGTGTTAAATTTTATCTTTCAAATAGAGGTAAAAAACAAGCAAATATCGGGCAAAAATAATCGGCAGCATATATCGGCCATCGGCCGACCCTGATTTCAAAAGATCGGCATCGGCCTGAGAAAACCCATATCGGTCGACCTCTAATAACAGGTGAAGCAAATATATAAACTTTATATGTATCAGAGATTGACCATAGTGTAATTCAACAACTTAGATTTGGAATTTCAACAGTCACTTCAGGCATCTCACCTAGTTTTTGCGACTGCAATAACAACATTACACACAACACATTAACATTCAAGATTAAACAGATGTGAGGCTGCGATACAATTGTAAGGAAAAATGGATTAAGGCAACAACCGTGCTGTCACCTCCTGTTGGCAACTTTTGTCTCTGACAGATGTGATATGGCTGTTTGATCAAAGTATCTTTCAAACCATTCAGCAATCATTCAGATAACTGCAGGGACAGCAAGAACTTTAAAAGGTAAGAGGATGCAATTGTTAATTTTCAAGGGTGTAACAGATAAACTACTGTATAGCCAATTCCTGGCTAAAATGACTGGCCACGTGAAGCTGTCACCAACAGCCACATTCTACTGGTAACTAAAGGCCTTTTTACAGTTGTGCGTCGGCTCCACGCAGAGCTCTCGCCGTAGCCTATGTAAGCGGCCTGATGTTGTTTATACCTGTGCGCTGTGTGTGTGTGTGTGTGTGTGTGTGTGTGTGTGTGTGTGTGTGTGTGTGTGTGTGTGTGTGTGTGTGTGTGTGTGTGTGTGTGTGTGTGGTAGAGAGAAGTGAGAGAGTGCCGGCGATTACCTTCGGAGCGCGGAGTCATAGTGAGAGAAACAAAGTGTCTCCTCTGAGCTTTCTGACCACAGTGGGAAATATGTAGCAGGAAAAGTTAACCCTCTCTTTGATTTCATGTTGTTTATGGAGAAGGAGAACCAGGAAATGAGTCGGGAGAAATGCAACGCTACCAAGCCACGGCCGAGCTACGTGCGTCGCCGCGACGTGTAGTTACATTTTTCGAGAGGTGCACGTCAGGCTATGGCGTAGGGTCCGGCGTAGACGCAGAGGGGTCTGCGTCTACGCCGGACCCTGCGCCGTCGATTTGACGCACAACTATAAAAAGGGCTTAAGTGATGATGGATTAAGCTCACCGCGGAGGCAGCTCCGGATGCTGTGCGGAACCTCTTGGCGTCTTGTCCAGCAGCAGCAGCAGCAGCTTCCAGAGACAGTCCTCTTTTCACAGCAGCAGCGCTAGTGCCTTCACCGCCAGCCCCTACTTCAGCCTCGGACTCCGGCTGCCACACCAAAGAGAGACAGGAGAGGAGAGAGGAGCATGGGGGTGAAGATTAGTCCATCCGTTAACATAATTAAAGTTTACAGATTGAAGCGTATGTGTATATCTTATCAAGGTTTCTGACCACATTATGAGTCATGAGTATTTATGGCATATGACTCAGAAAATGTTTAAATCTCTATGATAAATGACCTTTTCTTGTGAAATAATAAGCATCTCCAGTCTGCAGTAATGCACCAGCCACGTGTAAAATAAAACTTTGTGGGAAGTGAAGGACATCATTTGGTCACACAATAATGTCAAGAAGGCGTCATATATGGGCACAACACTGCTGTTGTTAGTCACAAACTAATAAGGATAATTGAGTTAATAAAAACTGTATGAAGTTTAGACAGACCCTTTGCCTGGATTTTGTTGCGATTGTGTAAGCCGTGAACACACCTGCTGGTCTTTGATCCTCTGTAACTCCCATTTGATGACCACCTCAGCCAGGTCCACAGCCAGTTTCCTTTGCTCGATGGTCACACTGGGGGTGAAGCCCAGACGCTGCATCGCACTGATCATGTGCTGCACCAGGTGGTGGCGCACAGGGTAGTACACCTGGAAAAAGACAGCAGTAATTAAAAAATTAAGAAATAAAATAAATCTAATATAATAATAAAAAGAAGTAACTGGTGATCCAACATACTGAATATTTAGTTTGTGAAACGCTTTCATATTTGGTATCCTAAACACAAAGTGTCAGGTAGGCCTGGACTGCATTTTCTTTTCCTAAAGCACCAAAGGCAGGTGGTCACTGATGCCAATGGCAGAGTTCAAAAGAAACCGAGGAAGTATGGATGAGCAATAATAGCCAGCAAGGCTGAACAGATGACAGAGCAGTACTTAAGGAACCCAAACGTCAGCATAAAATGCTATTGTAGCTTGTTTGTTTTTTCTTTCTTTACTTAACACACAACTTGAGCCTCCACTCTGCAAAAACCTGATGCAGAATCCAAGTATGGAAGAGTGGGAAAGGATTGATACATTTTGCAAGATTATAAGCTGTTATGCAAAAAAAAAAAAAAAAACATCTTTGTGGGCCATCAAAAAAACAATAATCCTTCCCACCTGCATGCCTACCAGAGGGCGAACCCAAACACAAAGATACACTGCTGCATGAATTTCAGTGATATTAAAAAAATTATAAGTGAATTATGGAATCGTGAAAAATAATTGTTCTCAAGAGCATCCACGACAGATGAGGAGAACCTCTGCCTTCCCTGAGCTTCATGTTAAATGGACTTGGTATTGCCAGTAGCATCACATATAGTTGAGACTGGCTTTCATTGCCTTAGCAACCATCCAAAAGCAATTGTGAGAGGGAGTTATTGTGCAATTCTTCCCCTAGAACCAAACTTAAGCTATCCCAAGAAGACAGTTTGTCTAAAATGCCTAAAAATTCGAGGCTTCGAGGCAGGCATTTAAGTGACACCGAAATGATGCACTGTAATCTGCATGGTCATTCAGTCGTTAGCCATATTGGCACCTGGCTTCAGTACCCACTGAAAATACTTTGCTAAAATTTAGGGGTTATGACGCATGCAAAGCTTAACGTGGTGCTCAATCACTTTGAGACACTGAGTGAGGAGAGGCAAACTCTAAAGTCGTATTCCCACTTAGTCTCAAGGACATGATGACACACACTTAGTCCCGAGAATTCACACTCTCAAGCGTCACACTCAAGAGTCACTTAGCTTCATTGCAAACTGAACTGGGACTCTCAAACACGCAGACAAAAGAGCAAGAGATGAGATGTCTATCTGAGGGCTGTTGCCAGTGTCAAAGAATATTAAAGCTTCTCACTTTGAGGGTAATTATAGTAGATAGAGCAGCCCCTTAATGACAGAGTGGCTAAGCCCTGTCCATCACGTGTGCACACAGACAAACACGCACACAATCTCTCCAATTTTTTTTTTTTAATCAAACACACGCACAAAGTCTCTCATCTGTCTGTCATTATCTACTCCCCAGCGTAATTATGCTGATGTGATTACATTAGATTAGTCATCTGGCCCAGTGAGTGCAGCCTGTCAGTGAGATAGAGAGTTGAGCTGAGGAAACTGTCAGTCGTCTGCTAAGAGACTGTTGCTCTCTGACCGTCGAGGCAGCGAATATCAGCTGAAGGAGCGAAAGGGCAAAAAGTGTCTTTGAAGTTTAAGGAGGAAGGCAAACATAAAGGCCAATGATCCTTTGCTGGTGTTGACTCGTGAACAGACTAGGCGCCCTCTGACTCTGCTGATCATCACTGAGAAGGGTGTGCCTGGGACTGTATCTGCATTAAGGCGATTAAAGGCAGCAGGCGGTTACCATTAGCTCCACTGCCCAGTGATGAATGATCCAGCTTTTGTCTAGGAGGCAACAGGGCACTAGGGGTGTAAGAAAAAAAATCTATACACTTCAGTATCGCAATATTTTTATTTTGCAATACTGTATTGATTTTTTTTTTGTGCACGTGCAAAAATATTCATGCAAGACATTGGTTCACGTTTATGTTGTGTTTAAACCCCCCTACCGCTAGATGGCTATGCTGAGACGCACCACTAGTGTCCTTGCCTAACAGTGCCTAGCACTGCCTGACTTTTTGCTAGAAGCTAACAATGTAGCTATGGCTGAACTTTGGCCTACTTTAGCATATAAACATTTGCTCACTAAGAACCTGTGAACCACAATCCCAAACTGGCAGTTTGATTTTCTGTGTACTGAATTGTTAACTAAAGTAAACTTCTTTGACTTTTATGCACAGTCTTTTTTTAAATATTATTTTTCTAAAAATTATACTTAAAATCCCAATATATCACCTTACGCACAGTATCGAATTGAATCGTGACCCATGTATCGTGATATGTATCGTATCGCCAGATTCTTGCCAATACACAGCCCTACAGGGCACAGCACTGTTGTCAAGTCAACTGTCAATACGAAACTCAAATTCAGTAAGTCAACTAGTATTATAAAAACTATAAATTGGGTCATTCAAGATAATCCAACTTTTAATGATGATGCTCAATTCCCATTAGGACTGGTTAAGAGGCATCATTTAATTCAGGGCACTCAGATAATCAGTAAAAATAGCTTCTCAACTGTTTTCCCCCCCATGTGGTTCACCGCAGTTACTGAAGCCACACTGAGCAGGGAGCTGGCAGCAGCAACAAACTGCCGTGGATATACAGTGGCAGTTGCCCTCTCACTCCATGCGGTCGCAGCTAACCGTAGTATTACCATAACATGTAAAGTATAAGATAGTGACAGTCGCTAGTCAGTAATTAGTCATCATTAAAAAGGTATTACGTAGTGTGGTCTAAATTGGGATGAATCCCACAGAATGTAAATTACCCCAAAGTGTTCAGACAAATCCCTCATGAGTATTGAACATACTGAGACAGAAAACAGATTTGTGTTGACTGTTCAGTTTGCCCCACCCGGCCCGGAGTATGGTGGGAATCAATACATCCAAAAGTGATGGGCTGACAGAAGGTGGTGCACTATTGACAAACTGTAACGTGTTCTTTTATATCGGCTCACCCTGAAGTGCTGCACAATGAGATGTAGTATGTGGACCAGCTGTGGTACAGTGTGTCCCTCCTCCACAATGATTTTGCGAGTCCAGTGGGTCAACATCTGGTGGCCGTCCTCCATGCGGGCGGGCACAGCTGGGGTCAGGATGGCCATGGCCTGCCGTACGATGGCCCGGGCCTCCATGGTGTGGGCCTTCAGCAGGCTGTGGAAGACCTTTACAAAGAAAAGGTAATGTACTTTTGATTAGAGCTGCAAAGATTAATTGATTAGTTGTGAACAATTAATTGCTTACTATTTTGATAATCGGTTTGAGTCATTTTTAATGAAATTTTAAAAAAAGTTATCCGATTTCAGCTTCTTGAATGTGAATATTTTCTAGTTTCTTCACTCCTCTATGACAATTAACTGAATATCTGAGTTGTGGACAAAACAAGACATTTGAGGAGGTCATCTTGGGCTTCGGAAAAAACTGATCGACATTTTTCACAATTTTCTTACATTTTATAGATCAAACAACTAATCGATTGAGAAAAAAAATCGACAGATTAATCGACGATGAAAATAATCGTTAGTTGCAGCTTTTGATCATTCCTTTTCCTGTATTATTGATGCTTACCAATTTTGTTTTTTAATGATCCCTTCAACTACTTAATTTCTTTTCCAATACATTAATATTACATAGGATGAGGAATAATGGGACAGAATACGCTCTTAAACATGCACATACTTTCTTTCTCTCTCTCTCACACACATTTTGTTTGTTTTTGCATGGATTTACTTTACAAGGTAATTCCGTGATTTTACATCTGCTACACAAATTGACCATGTTTTATCTCTATTGTGCATCTTTAGCTCTGTTTGAGGATAAACCCACGCTCCACTGAGTCTCTCTTCTCTCTTTGCATTCCTCCTCACCTGCAGCACAATCTTCTTGTGAATGGCGAATTTTGCAATGATGTGGGCCAGAAGTAAGTGGCCACTGTATTTACAGGCAGGATCCACGCAGGCTTTGGGCAGTAGGCATGGCCAGGCGAAGGTCATGAGGCGCCGCAGCTTGCTGTTGCGTGACTTGTTATTGTCATGAATGTGGTGCGGTGCGTGCTCCACCAGCAGGGTGGAGAACTGCAGCAGGCAGATTCGCAGTGAGTCCAGCAAATCGGCCTGCTTCTCTGGGTCCAGAACCTTAGAGAGGGATGGGAGAGATGTGGGGTTAAAGATTGCTGAGTGAGGGGGAAATAGGTATAGGCTTTGCTGCCTATAGCACAGAGTGAGCACAGTATACCTGCAGAGTCAATAACAATGAATCAACTATTATTTTGGTGTGATGTTTGTGTATAAAACAAAAACATTTTTTTAGCATAGAACACAAATGTCTGAGACCTAATAGTGTGGATGTAATTCTTACCAGGTGACGACAGAGGTCAACAGAAGTCTTAGATTACTTAATACACCTCATGTGCATAAATAAGAAATAAAAACACATTGTAACGAATATACTGTTTGCCTGAATTGCCCAAGTATACTGCAGTTCTGACTAATGTTCACTTTCCAAAATTGCATTTGAAAGATGTCGCACCACAACGACAATATACTTTCTCATATATTGAAAACATCTCACAGAAAAACAGCTCCCCATTCAAAACACCCATCACCATCTAAATTCCCTGGAGACGGGTACAGAGGAGAGGAGAGCGTTCAGAGAGAGGGAGGTGAACGAGGAAATGAGTTTTAACCAGACCGTAGAGGAGCCATTAGCAGCCATTAGGACTGGTGTTAGTCAGTGATGAGATCTGCCACAGCACAAACAAACATGCTGACCTTTAGTATGGTCACACCACGACATTTACACCAGGAATTATAGTCTGGCCTGATGAATGAAACGTGATGGAAAGAGTGGGATGGTGGGAGGGAGAGAGAAAAACAAAGACAGATGAAAGAGACAAAAAGAAAGAAGAGAAAGATGGGATGGTGATCAAGTAATGTGTGGAGGCCATGAGAGAAGAATCAGACTAAGTGGGATGTGGTTGATGATGACTGAGAGTATGGAGATGTGCAGGACTGATAAGACATTATGAGAGGAAATGCAGCAGGTAATGAAATCAGGAAGACAGACGCAGAGACAAAGCTGATGAGTAATGAAAGAAAGAAGTGGGGGGGAGAAGTGAGCAGATTGAATGTGAAGATGTTGAGAAAAAAGAATACCTGAATGTGAAGATGTTGAGAGGAAAGAATACTTGCAAACGTATGTGTACAAGTGTACCTTAGTGATGAAGACACTGGTAATGCTTTCAGGATTGTCTCCTTCAGGGTTGGGCGGTCCAAGAAGCTGCTCCCCTTCCCCCTTCTCAAAGCTGTGCAGGAAGGCTAGATTCAGGATGTGCTGCAACACCTACGAAACAGGAAAAACACATTGATATGATTTTACTGATAGCAAAAAATAAATAAAATTCCATGTACTTAGGAGTATATGCAACCTTTACTTCTTCTGGTTTTCTAAGAACTACAATGGATAATTTCACTGATAGCACACCTTCAACAAAGGAGAAAATCAGTGAAATTACCTTGTGTGGTCTTTCAAAAGCTGCATAAAAGACAACAGCTGCACACTCTCAGCTCTTCATGTGCCACAATCAGGTGATGAAATAGTAATCTGCTCTAAAATCAAAATGGGCACAGGTCCTTTTCAGATTGAAGAGAGGAACAAAATGTAGATTTTTTTCGAGAGTTAAAAATAACACAACACAAAGAAACTTGAGGCACAGCGATGTCAAATGTGACCCAAAACAATGGTAATAAAAAATGTGACATTTCAAGAATCAGAGAAGAAAACTATTTCTAATCTTAACTTGTTCTCTTAATTAGTCCATAAGCATTGGAAGCAAAACATTAAATCTAAACTTTCAAAAAGGAAAGGCTTAAAATGCAATTTACAAACACCCTGAAACCTGCTGGGATTGTTACCAGGGCTCCGCGAATGAAGACAAAGGCTTGATTAGCTTGTAAAACGCAGAATACCCCAACCACAATGCAGCTAACGACTGCATTTATTAAAGAAGCTGCTATCTGTTAATGAACCCCTCTATTCAATCCATCATTGGGGAGGATGGGGCATCGCTCAGTGGAGAACGAGCTGTGGCAGCATATGTTCAAGCTCCTCCATTAGCACATTATTCACACACGCTCTGCACAATGTACATGCATGGTTGACAGACTCGCACACGCATGCAGAAACACGCGCACCCCCAAATGAAGACACAAAAAGAAAACATGGAGCACCATTCTGTACTTCAGTTTCATCTGTTCCTATTAATTCCAAGCTTCACTGACATCAATCACTGTAAGATCACAGCATATTTCTGTAATGCCATTAGATGGTGTGCTCCTGCAGGGTGTGGGTGTGGGTGTGTGTGTGTGTGTGTGTGCGTGTGTGTGTGTGTGTGTGTCTCTAAGTGCATGTGCGCACGCACAATACCTCTGGGCAAGTAGCAGAGATCTCGTTCTGCAGGTGTCTTAATTATCTTAAATCCTATTTTCATACCCATAAAGAAATAACAAGAGTGTGTGTTTGTGATGCAGTTCCACTAGGGTTCCTCTCCAACCACAAAAGGAGGAAGATGGTGGCAAGGGGGGCCCAGGATATGTATTATGGTCCCATACACACCAGGAATTTATTGTGAAGTAGCCACAGTAGTTCTTGAATAACAGCCACTACCAGTTGCATTGGTTAGTTCTCAGCTATAAATTGGACTTAAAGTTATTTGGATATTTTTAAAACACCTTTTTCTTTCAGTTTTACACTTCACTCTGGGCAAACCTCACATAATCAAGGTAAGCTGATTATAAGAAGTCTGCATCAATAAGGTGACTTCATTTAACTGGTTTTGTTATTTGTCTCAATCTGACTGCTCCTTGGACAAGCCAACAAAAAGGCAATTTATCTGCATTCATAATAGAATTGCACTCCGGTGCAAATCTTTTTAAACTGCTGTCCTCCTTATTAAAACATGTTAAAAAAAACATAAGTAATTTGGCATTATTCTTCTTTTTAATTATTTCATTTGTAAACATATGGTGAAAAATTAACAGAAATTAAATGGGAATGAAAAACCGTGATCATTTTTTTTCCCTCTTCGCCCACACCTAACATGCACAGCTGTTGGTTTCATACAAGGAAATGTTTTTGCTTGTAAATCTGGATTCCTATACACATGCTAGTAGAGGCATTTATCAAGGTACAGGTACTAACAAAAATATGTATTTGTTGAGTTCAATCTCCACTAAAGAGATGATACTAGCACAGCATGTTGACACATTCTGACATTGTAGAAAATGCTGCTACACTGTATGTCATGTCGGGGAACATAAAGAGAAGTAACAGAATGTGAAATAGACGTGCCGTGCTTCATGAATTTCAAATACTTGTTTGTTTGCTTGCCTCCCTGAAATCTATTCCATGAATAGTCACACATTTTTTGAGCAAAAAAAGCAGCACAAAAGCAGTTTTCTGTAAGAATTGTTTGTATAAAACAAAAGAAACAATACAGGAGCAGCATGAGGTCAGTCTGTGCCATCATAGATGATTCATTGCTGCTTCGCCACTCTGTCTCTCTCTAAAACAATCCTCTCTGCGTCTCGCTCAGAGTGAAATATTCTCCGAGACCCCTGTGATGCAAGAATCTGAGCACAGGCATACTGAGAACGTGCACACAAACTGCCCTGTGATATTACGCTTCCGGAAAAATGTTACGGCAATTATTTTAATGTCAGACTGCCACCCTCATTCTCTTGCTCACGACTCATACACCAATCAACACAAACATATTCATACACAAACATATCCTCTCTCTGTCTGTCCGTCTCTCCACCACACATGCACAGCTAGCATCTACTGTGCACCAGAGGAGGACAATTATGGGAAAAACAACAAAATGAGAAAAATACTGATAGGTGGTGGGGGTGATGTATCTCTGCTATTTGAGAGACCAAACTCTGCTCTGCTAAAAATTCTAACAGCATTTGGGCCTGAAAAGAGACAGCACAGTGATTCGGCTGAACTCTTTCTCCTACCTTCATTTTGTATCACTTCTTTTCCCCCAGTACATATGCCGCTGAGGCAACGCAAACTGAACATGAGCAAAAGAGGGCAGGGTGAAGTGAGCAGCATCATAAAGTGTATGTCCTTGGATTTGGGAGTGTGGTTGCACTTGCCGTGTGTGTGTGTGTGTGTGTGTGTGTGTGTGTGTGTGTGTGTGTGTGTGTGTGTGTGTGTGTGTGTTGTGTGTGTGTGTGTGTGTGTGTGTGCTTGCCACGCAGCAATTTGGCATGTGCTGTAGTGTGCCAGCCAGGGCAGGACTTCCCCACTGACCCGTTTGTACTTAACAGCAGTGCTGTTGCTCTTCTGTGCCAGGTTGTGTGCCTATTACAGTTACAGCTGTGCAAAATGTGTGTGTGCATCTGCCTGTGTGTTTGTGTGTGTGTGTGTGTGTGTGTGTGTGTGTGTGTGTGTGTGTGTGTGTGTGTGTGTGTGTGTGTGTGTATTTATGTATGTATGTGTGAGAGTATGCATGCGCGAGATTGAGCTTAATTAAAAAGCAGCCCGAATGATTGTAATGCTTGCAGCAGCAGGTCAGGTAGTGAGGACAGAAGCATTCATCTGTGAGCCTCTGAGGGTCTAGAACCAGACAAAATGACCTTTGTGACTATCAAAGAACTTCTGGTACAAAGCACATCAACCATAAAAGTCACACAGGAAGCAAAGTAAGTAAGCTGAAGAGATGCTCATAGAATTTAGGAACATGATTTATAATGCATCATTAAGTCTAGGACTAGGCAATATGGCCAATTTCTTTGCTTATGGACAATCCAAGGTTCTATTTTTACAGCAAAATGCAAAAAGCCCCATTGTTTTAAATAAGCATATTCATTTAAATGTTTTTTTTTAGTAGCCTATATAAACAAAAAATCAGTAATAACTGCTGTGCTAGAACAAAAGACAAACATAACAAGCCACCTGCAGAGAAAGCCCCTTAATCCCTTGAAACCATAGTATTTCACTGAAATTAAACAATTTTCCCATGTTATAACAATTTTACACATTGTATGAAAACAGACATTAAAATGTATCCATTAACTTAATCTTTCAACTGGTAGAATGGTCTGCTGGTTTTGGTGTTTAACACCTACAACAAGACAAATACTGTTTTCCCCGCATGGTTAGTAAGACTGTATTATACCTCTGATCATAACTTGAATGTCAATTCCAAAAAGACGGTTGGCAAAATTCATTGTCATTGCCAAAGTCATAGGGAATTTCAGGTCCTTTGGCATGTAGTCATAAACGGATTTTTCTGCTCCGATTGCCTGGGTACGTACCTTAGCTTTAAGCTCGTCATTGAAGTGTGGGTCATTGAACTCAACGAAGCGGAAGAACAGGGCCCGTTTTTGGGCAATGGAGTAGTTCTTGGGAATCTCCTCCTCCATATACTCCTTCAGGAAGGTCATGTTGCATAAGAAGCGACCTGTGAAGGCCCGCAGCAGCTGGAAAAGCAGCTCGATCTCTGAGTAGTTGCGCCTATTGAGGAGACAGGGAGTCAACAAGGTTAGTGTACAGATAGAGATATGTCTAATGTCTAATTAGAAGTTTCAAATAACCATAGATACCAACTTGACTTAGCCAGTTTTACACTTTTTGTTTATCATTAGATGATTGACTAAACACACACACACACAAAATTACTGGCTGGAGTGGTCGGAGGTTAATTGCAGGGTCTGAAATAAACATCTGCTGAGAGTTTTACCACTTTCTCTGTGCTCAGACAAAGAGGTGGGGTGAGAAAGTCATTCATGATTGGAATGCCATTAAGTTAGTTAAAGTTAGAAACTGCACTAACTTAAGTCATCAACTTTGACAATCTTAGTGGTAGCATTGTTCATTTCAGAGTAACGGTTTGCACTAGAGGAGTGACGAGATCTCGTCCCTCGTCTAAAATAGAATAATATACAAATACAAGAATAAAGGTTACAGTGCAGTGTAAGGGGAGGGGAGATGTTTTATTTTGTGTTGTGTGTAAAATGTTCTCAATAAATAACAAAATGTTCTAATAAATAGGATAAATAGGTTTGAAAGTATTTTATAACTGAAATTTGAAAAAAAAATATTACAGAGAGAAAGTACTGGAAAAAGGTCCCGTTCGGTACTGGCACCGAATTTCGGATACCGGGACCAGTAAAAATGTGAACGTAGCCAACACAAACCGCCACTTTTAAATCGTTTGTGTGGCAGCATTTTGGATTCCTGGTGGAAACGCTGCATTAAGTAGGTGTGAAGAGGTTATGCAGAAGAGAAGCCAGCCATTCGAGTTTGTGGCAAAACCGTTCACAGTGCTTGTTTTTCATTTTGTGACTTTCAATTGAATAAAAGACAATTTTTCCAGTCATATTTCGTCATTTTAGTGGTCTTTAAAATAGTGTTAAAATCTTGTCTCGTCTCATTCTTGTTAACCCAATATCGTGTATTGTCTCGTCTCGTGTCTCGTCACACTCCTAGTTTGCACAAAAGGCTCATCAGCAGTAGTTGTTTAGAGAGGGTTTATTCTTTCTCACTTCCTAACCTAGATTTTCATGTCAAATGTCCATTTTTTCTTTTAGATATTATGACAACATTGTCCAACATTTAGGCAGTTTCCATCCCCATTACAATTTGAATAAGTGTACATACTTGCAGTAGCTAAGCAGGCAGTAGGCCAGCAGCTTCGGCTCCTTCCAGTTGGTGGCAGCCATGTTGTCTTTGCGATGCCTTTCCTGGAAGGCCTCACTGACCCAGACTCGCCTCAGCTGGCTGACCAATGAGTGCTGCCCTGCCAGCCAACCCTCATCATTCTTCACTATGATGCTGATAATCTAAGCAAAGGGGATGAATATGGAGAAGAAAAAAAGGTTAGAGGTCATATGATGGAATTACTGAGAGTTATGTAGTAATCAGATTAGGATTCAGCCCCACTGACTAACCTGAGGGTTAGCTTTACACATATACATCTGACCTAAGTGTGTGTACAGGATATATAAATTGATAGAATTGTAATGAAAAAAAAAAAAAAATGTCTACCTTGATAGCCTGAAACTGCAGGTCCAATCTGGCTGTGTTGGTGGAGGGAGATCCAGGTCGAACAGTTGCTGCAGTGCCAGCGGGAACCAGCAGGGGGACGAAGCGGTTGGGATTAGAAGCCAGCACGTCTCTTAGGGGCTTGGCATCTTTGTGTTTCAGAAAACTCTGTATTTAAATACATACGTACTGTAAATATAACACAAAATGACAGAGTAAGATTAGAGAGAACCGGGATGACCTCTAGCGGCCCGGGTTTGAATCGAACCTGCGGCCCTTTTACTGCGTGTCATCCCCTCTCTCTCCCCTCTTTCCTGTCTATCCACTGTCACTACCGAATAAAGGGGAAAGCCTCCAAAACATAATCTTTAAAAAAAAAAAAAAAAAAAAAAAACTAGAGAGAACCATGTTTACTGCATTGGATCAACAACTGTAAAAACACATTTAAAGAATTTTTGCAGGGAGCGATCCGTCTCAATTTGGTGTTAACAGGACCACTGAGCCTCGAAACCCAATATATCCCTGATTATAGCCCATTACTGAGGCAGCAAAATGCACTTTTAATGGAAAATGTGTCAATAAAAACAGTGAAGGGACTGCTACTTAGAGCTGCCAGAGTCTGACCATGAACATGCGGCTCCACTGGGGGTCGTTCAGCGTAGCCTCCATCATGAACAGCTCCACTGTCTGAGATGGGTGACGTGTCAGGAACTTGATCAAAGGCTCCCTGAATGGACTGCCGGCCTGGCACAGGGAGGGAGGGAGGAGAGGACAAATAGGAAACAGGCAGAAACAGAAAAAATGGTAACGATTTCATAAAAGCAAAAGCACTTTCTTGTGAAGATCTGTGCTGAATTACAGAGTTTTAATGTGCCATTAACCCTATACATCAGATATAGATCAAATAGGATTAGAAGGCTTATCGCAGGATGTAGAAATTAATATAATGAGATTATCAAGGGTTTTCTAGTATTTATTGAACAATTATGATACATTGCTTATAACATGGCTGAAGTAATTTACAACATTTCTAAAGTAATTCATCTCCAAGCCATTTTCCTCAGCCGTTCTATTGTATCAATTGATTAAGACCAAACTCTCAAGACTTTTTTTTTTTGGCTTGCTTTATTCATCTACACAGCACAACTGCCATGGAACATTACAATGAATAGAACTAGAAGAGTTGGTGTCCTACCTCTATGAGCATGGCCCTCTCGGTCTTCATGACCACCTCCAGCAGAGGTTTGACCAGAGTCTGAGGTGCGGCTGGGATCAGGTGGAAAAGGTTAATGATGGCAGAACAGATCTTCATCTCCTAAAGAAATAGTCGGAGAAAAAGAGCGAAGGGAAGAAAGGAATGCATTTAAATTTTTTGGAACGATGATGGAACTACGCACGGACATAATTTCTGACAGACAGTCTTGATGGACAGCCACTGTGGAAAGACGAGGATGAATTGTAGTCAAACGACTGAAAATTCAATCTGTGCTCAGTTAACGTCCCACAGCAAAGGCGCAGAGCACCACACTTAAATAAGTTCTTGAATTACACTGAGACAGGATACAAACAAACAGAGGACAGTATGAAACCTTGTATTATCGATATCTTAAAGGTGCAAAAGTCAAAGGGAATGTGGGAGGATTGGACATTTCTAAAACAGTCAAAATGTGAGGTTAAAGGTTGAGATGACAGGAACATTTCTGAAGACGACCACAGACACGGACACAGAAATACGGGTCAACTCCACCAGTACCACTACCACGACATTGGTTCAATTCACCAGCACAACATTGGTTCAACTACTGACAGAGAGTCACCAACAGAGGGCGCAACACCAGGTCACATCTCACCTCAACGCCCTCCAACGCAGGCTGTACCGGAACGGGAGACAATGATCAGAGTCAGCAGAGCAGTATGTATGCTTTTTGTGTGGCTGTGTTGTCTGTCTTTGTTCCATATGGAAGGTGAGCAGATAAGACAGGGTGATAATGAAATGAATGGGCAGACAGCAGCAACCTTTACGATTGACCTCAGGAACAACTTTTCTCAGCGCTTGGTGAATAACAGGGCAGGGGCCATGCTGGAATGTCAGTCGAGCAACACAGAATCCTTGGCATTTGGAGGAAAAACACGCATCTGACAGATATCAGGTCATGACATTTTGTTTTGGTTAAACCCTTTCCGTTTTCTTTTTCTTTCATACTAGCTCTTTACTCCTCCTCACGCCTCTTTACTCCGATCCATATTCTCCTCCTCTGTCAAAACCCGCTTTCATGCCTGGATGTCTTCAGACCATCCTCCTCAGTCCAGCTCCATCCCCCTTTTCTCCATTTTTTTGTCATCTTTATCAGGCTTGGCTAATTGACCCCCTGACCCTGGCTTTATTGTCACTGCCAGCCTTGCTGTCAACACGCACAAAGACCACTGGTTAGAGGGAGGAAAAGACAAAGGGCCAATTTGCATCTAATTAAACAAGCCATTTTGAGATTGGGCAGTATGAACTCGCATAAAAAGAAGGGAGGAAAAAAATGGGCTTTATTTTTATGAGGGAGAGGCAGCTGGTTTTCCCCCTTCTTTCTCACTCACCTTTTCTCTGCCTTTACAAGGTTATCTGTCCGGGAGATAATGAGGAGACGCAGCGCTGGGCCCACCACAGCCTGCCTGGCGCCTAATTAATCATTGATTGTAATATGGCCACTCGCAACTCATCTGGGAGGAGGCCACAATGAGGAGGTGTTGACTACATGCGACTATGGCTTTGTGTGTATAAGGTGCAATTTCTCTGCCCCTTCCAGTGTGTGCTGTTTGGTTTAGGAGATGCAAAGACTTTTAAAAGATGCCAGTAGACAGCTGTATATTGACCTGCTACTACAGACTATAGCCCCTTTTCATGCATGTACTGCAAACCTGAAATTATCTAGACATTACCCGGAGGAGCTGTATGTGAGAACGCAAATGTCCGGAACAGTTGGACCCGACATTAAACAGACTTTACCCTGCCAGCTACAAAGTATGTGTAATGACCAATTGAGCCCCCGTTTGAATGAAGCAGCTCATTGTCATGTGTGAAAGGGCAACTATAAACAACGTCCGCACCTGATTCGTCGAACATTGTCCGTAGTTCATATGATAAAACAGCTGCTTCTTTATTGCATTCAAACTTCTAGCAAAGTAAATGGAAGAAACAAGGGGCATCTGCATGTTATGAGTGATGAAAGATTTACATTCGTATTCCATTTCTTAGTGCTGTAAGGTGTGTGTATTGGACTGTCTGAACGTGTAATGTATACTTACACTGCCATCACTGCGCTGGCCTCCCTTGTGTGTTATTACAACCACTTCCATCCACTTCCTCAGGTGTTGCTGAGAGAGACAGAGAGAGATGAGATTGAGACTGTGTTGGTGAAGTACATGTGTGTGCACGTTTGTCTAGCTCAATCGGTATGTCTGCATGTGGCATACCAGTTTAAATATTTACTAGAATATGTCACAGAAACAATACTCGAACATGTTGCGGCAATGAAAGTCTTGAACTACATTCTAGTAGGTTATGTTTTCATGATGATATTATACCTTTTACTACCGTTTAATGCGGTTGTAATTAATATTTGATTTACTATAAGAAAATAAGTAGTATAGCAGTATATACTATATAAAAGTAATTTTAAAAGAGAAATTGCATAGGTAATTTCTCACATATTTACACTTTTTCTATAGGAAAATACCTAAAAATATTGTATTGTATAAGGTAATATTGATTATACCTGCTGCAATCTTCAGTAGAATTATATATATATATATATATATATATATATATATATAATATCAGATATTTAGATTAAAAAAAAATTATCTACAGGTTCAAGACTAGCACCAACTGCCACAGTTAAAAGGTTTGGTTGTCATGTTGATGCCATGATGAACTGCATTATGTGCTGTCAAGAGTTTTGAATAAAAAAATGTTGTGAGATGAGGAGGAAGACCGAGGTCGAGGTTTCTCACCATCATCTGATCACAGAACTTGTCATTGAAGGAGTTGGGGAAAAGCCGTGTGACGGAGGTTAGGCGGTTCACCACGTTGAGCGTCAGGCTGCGGTAGTCACCCAGCATCATCAGTAGGGGCCGCATGTGAGTGTGGATCTGGTCCACCTCAATGGTTGCGCCTTCCAGGAACTACAACAGAGTATAGGGAAATTTTTTTTTTGCAATTTCAAAAACTTTAAATTAAACTTTTTCGCTTAAATATGCCTCTACAGAAACTTTTGACATTATTATCCTAACTCAGAATACAGGCTTGTTTTGCTCTGACGTTGTCAAACCTTACATAAAACATATGTTGGCACTTTGTTTGCAAATTGTATTGTGACCAATGCGTTACGCCAAATAATTTTAATTTCCCTTCCACAAATCATATTTTCTTTACATTAGACCTGGCCTTGTCAGTTTTTTCAGACCCATGAACTGCTCGCTACCTCTTGTGTCTCTATTTAGGAACTAAGGCCACTCATGACCAGCCATAAACAAGCACCCATGCCAACACCAAACACTGATGACGCACACACACACACACACACACACACACACACCCTCACACAGACAAGAGAGAATGATGCATGGCAGCCTCATTCATTTTTCTCTCACTGCTGAGAAAAAAACCCTCCATCCTGTATCGATCGGGCCATGGCAACGCTCATTAGTGCTAGCAGGGCAGAGATGAAAGAATGGAGGGAGCAGAGAACGGCTGTGCGGAAGAAAAAAAAAAGATAGTGAAAAGGAGTGATGGTGGTAAAGACAGAAAATGAAGGACACAGAAATGGAAGGAAAAAGGGACTTGAGATAGATGGATAGAGGATAGGATGGTATGGAAACTTTGATGAATGGAGGCAGGACTGGTTCATGGAGAGTGTGATAAAGCAGAGGGAGGTCCATATGAAGATAACTGGGTGGGGAAATGGTGTGAGGGGAGGAATACCAGAGGGCCTCTAAGATGGCAAATGACATGAGTGATACAGATAAAAAACGAATGAAGCAGGGAGAAGGCAAAAAAAGAGAACCATGCAAAACAAGATAATAAAAAACTATACTTGGAAAACAAAACAGTCACAACAAGCACACCAATAACAAACTAAAAGGCTCTAAAATAATATAAGAGCACATTTTACAAATAGATAAATTAAGAGAGGAAAGCATAAGGATGACACAGTAGAGTGCCATTTCAATGGTTCAATAGAAAATGTGATTTCACTAGTTTCAACTTGAGTAGATCGCTTCATAGCTTAAGGGCACAGTCTTTAATCCAGATTTAGAAAGGTCATGTCTGTGGCTCTCAGGCGGTGTTTTTTGCTCAAAGGGAGTTGCAGTTGAAGTGAGTGATGTTAACACAGGTCTGAGCGTTCCAAGTAATCGATAAAGTCTTGAAATTAATTCAAAATCAATTTTTTTTAAACAGGAGCCAATGTTAAGATGCTTAGATGGGACAGAAACAAAGACGGTGTTGACAAGTGACAAAGATCTTGCAACAGGTGGCAGAGATTGTGGATTTTAAGAATTTTAAAATGCAGCCTCCTTGAACATGTAACAATTTCAAGCATAATATTTACTGTAAGTCATGATGTAATGTAGGGCTGCATGATGTGAGGAAAATATGTGATAATGTTGAATATCACGATAACGATATTACTTGCGATTAGGGCTGTCACAATAACTCCTTTTTATTGTGCAATATATTAATTGCGATTAACGATATTATTGTCATTTTAAGACCATTTTATGCCACGGATTACCTAATGGCAACATGACAATACTGCAAGCACACTCTTTCCAAGATCAAAGAACATTTCATTCTTAAGAATATTTAGACATTGGAATCGGAATGTCAAAAAACATATCCTAAATAAATAATAAATACACCTTTGTTAACAGAAAGTGCAGTAGTGGCAGAGTAAAGGGAGATGTCTTTTATCTCCTTCAGAGTGTCGTCTTTTACTTTGTTGTACAAAGATGGAATGGCAGTTTGGGAGATGTATGTTTTCTTTGGCAATTCGTACTCTGTGTCTGTGTGTGTGTGTGTGTGTGTCTGTGTGTGTGTGTGTGTGTTGCCTGAGCCTCGCCTCTGCCTCCGACACAGAAAGCAGACGAGACAACAGAGGCGGCGCGATCGACTAAAATGTCGGTAACATTCATTTATATGTCAAAATGAATATACTCTTTATTTTTTATTTTAAAAAAATATATATTTTATCACCAAAAGCTACCAAGCTTGATGAATAAGTTGATTATAAAAGGCACCACTAACAAATAATGACAGTTAGATTTTAACGTGCAGTTTTTTACTAATATTTTCTTTCAACTAGGGCAAACAATGAGTGTCCTTGGCGATATGTCGCAGCCTTTCGCGGTGCGTTTATTGCGCCAGTTGATATCGCAATGACGATTAAAAACGATATATTGTGCAGCCCAAATGTAGTGTGTAATCACCCAAATCCAAACCATTTACAAGCAACAAGAAAACGAGAGATGTTTCACTGACCTTCCTCATACATGCCTCGCCCGCTTCCTGCAGTTCATTGTTGGTGGAGTTGAGGGCTTTAAACAGGGCAGCAATGATCTTCTCTCTGGACTGTGGCAAGTAGTTACAAGCTGCAAGGGCATCTAAACAAGAAATAAAGTAACATTCAACACAAGAGATGATCAAGTTGATACCATAATCATAAAACAGAAATCAAATGATTTAAATACTTTAAGTAGTAGTAGTATTAATTCAATTCACACACTGGTAAAACTAAGATAAAGTCAGAAAATATGGTCAGCAATAATGATCAAAACAGTCTCTTCTAACATGACAATAGTAAGACCATTAACTTATAATACAATCTGTCATATTAGGTTTCACAAAAACACAAAAGACGATTAAGCACCAACTGCAAAAATTCAACAATGCAGTGGACCAATATTAAGTTGAGCAGGTTCTACTCACTAAGAGCAGCGATGCGGAGGGGAACCAGTGAGGGAAGGCTCTTATAACAGGGCAGCTTCATCAGAGCAGCATCCTCTGCCTCACACAGGTTCAACAGCTAGAAGGAGAGGGGGGGGGGGGGCAAAGGTCAGAGGTCAATAATCAGCTAAAAGTAGTGATATAAGACATTTATGTTTAATAGAGTCAACTGTTTGTAAAATGGTTAAGCCAGATGCACACACATTTCTCCTTTTATATATTTTGTGAAAATATGCTAAATCTAAGCCTGACATGCCCTTGCACCACATAACATTGTGCCAAAGTATGTCACTTGAATATAGTTTTAATATGGAAAAAAGAACTATATATAAATAGCATAACAAATTTAAAAGAAACATTTAGGAAAAGTACATTTGATTAACGTCAGTGACTTTCATACCTCTGTGTAGAAGACCTTGTGCTCCATGACATTGAGGTCCATAGTAAAGAGGCGGGGCTGCAGGGTGGTGCAGAAGGTGTTGCCCTCCATCAGGCCGATCTGGGCGTTGGCAGGCTGGTGGCGGAGCAGGTGTTTCTTGGGGGGAACCATATCTTGCAACACCTGAAATTAAGGAAACCCCAATAAAACCATCAATTAATGTGAATTAAAAGACAGACATTCTGTATTTCACACTCAGGTTTTGTTTTAAAATGGAGAAATTCTCAGAAGGCATCAGTCCAGAGTGATCAAACACATTCCTTAATTGCAGCCATTTTGTGTTTAAGCTGAAATGCTTTTTACATCAAAAAAGTCTTGCCTAGCATAACATTTATAGAAAACTTTACAGTCCTTGGTTTCACCTCTTTGTGTGGTTCCATGATGACAGTTACGCTCTTGCCGGTGACCTGGGCTAGCACCTGCAGGGAGTGCATGGCCTGCTTTCTGACGGTTGAGTTGGGGGAGGTGACCTCTCGGACCAGGTCATGCGTGACCATATGGAAAGACTTGTCCTGGGCAGCCAGAAGCTCCTCAGTCTTTTCTTCATCTTTCAGTGGAGTGGCACAGCGCACAAGCAACTGCTCCAGGGTGGTCTTAGCCATGGCTACTGCTCCATTTGACACCTTATTGCAAAAATCAATACGTTAGTAAGTACAATGCCACTGCAGTAAGTGGTGCAACAAAAGAGGAAAGTTACAAATTGTTACATCGCACATGCTGCAAGACATCACGTGAACAGAAAAGTCGACAAACGCAGGTAAGTCAATCACCTAATCAATAAACAGATGTGTCACTTCTACTAATGTTTTGCTAAATATTAGATTATTCAGTAATTTCCTCTTACCTCTCCTGTGAGGTCCATCATGACAAAGAGCAGGGCCTTGAGGAAGGTGAGCTGGTTCTGTAGCACCCAGATCAGAGGCAGTCTCTCCATTAGGAACTTAATGGACACCACGCCGCCGAGCTTGGCATACCAGGCCTGCTCATAGCAGCAGGCGCACAGTCGCTCCACAATGTAGGAGAACAGGGGCAGCTGGCATGCCTGAAGATGTAGACAAGACGGCAGGATGATTAACTGATTCCCATTTAAAAACAATCACATATGAAAAGATACATCAAACACATGGAAGAATGATTATAAAATGGCAAAAAAGGTGTATCAGATGTTCACTTCAAACTTCAATATGTAAATGCAATAATCAGTTTGTCAGAATTACATTTTCTGGGTTGATCTAGCACAAGATTGAGAGTAAAATATTTCCTAAGTTATATTAATTTCCAGCACAGTTTACCACAGTTACAAAACAATTGGCACAATGAGCATAAGTGCCAATGACTTCATTACATTTACAAATAACTGAACCCTCCAACACTCTCCTTCCAGAGACATACCCTCTCCTTGGAGCCAAGAATGATGCTGGCGACGTCGAAAATGACGGCCAGGGCCACTTCTCCAATCTTACAAAGCTCCTTCTCCTCGTAGGCCATGCAGATAGCTATGGCATCAATCAGAACCAGCGGATCCATGCCCTTTGAGCCGTTCTCCTCACTGTGGAACATGGCTGTGCTTGGCTGGCTGCCCAGCTGGTAGCTCGGCAGCAGGAACGGACCTGGGATCACAGGGGAGGACAAGTGGAAAGGAAACATGTTTAACGTGAAATATATGGATCTTAATATCGATTAAAAGATGTTACAACTATGTGTTACAATGCAAGTAACTCATACATTTCTATTATTCTTTTATTTTGTGTCAAATACAAAATGAAAAAGCCAGAATGTTAATAAAACCAGAGAAATGACAAAATTGGAAAGTGACTGATATTCTTGTGCAGCTGGGAAACAATGCCAAAACAGAAAGCTAATATTAGATGTAGAGAATAGCAAGAGCACCAGTCCCTCACCACACTGCTGAGCCACAGCGACCATGGTATAATGGCGAATCAGGCTGGCCACGAAGGGCAGTGCGCTGGGCCTCAGGTCCTTTATCACAGCAGACATGAATGCCCCAGTCAGGGCCTGTTCAAAAGTTCTGCGGGCAGGCGTGTCTTGTGCTTTGTAGCGGTGAGAGATGATGACATTGGGGATCCACTTTTCAGCGAAGCTAACGGGGAGACAACCACACAATGAATTAGAGGATTATATATTAACAAGGAGGAAATAATAATATGTGGCAGTGCCACTGAAACCTTTAAGTGATTTGCGTTCTGCCCATTTGCAAATATTTCAAAGATAAAGATCCATGTCCATCGCCTGTCTGCAGTCCGTAAACCTGTAACTCTGATTTTCTCCGTCCTTAAACTTTCTCTCTCCTATGAGCTCCTTCTGCCTGTCTATTCCTATGCCTCGCACTTTGTCCCCTGTTGGTATTTTTTGTTATTTACTGCAGCTGAAGGCAACTGGGCCTTGGTGTGATTGAGCAGCTGTTTTCTCCATGCTTGAGCTTGTGTTTTATAATGCCACACGCCAGGGGCAGGCCTGATGGATCGCTTCATTTCATTATTGCCATTTAAAAGACTGCTCTTTGGAGGAGGAGAGAGAAGAAGTGGAGGGGGAGGGAGGGGGAGGAAGGGAGGGTGGGGTGAGAGGAGCCAAGGAAGCGGGAGAAAGTAAGGGGCAGGATGGCTGACAGAAAGTCAGAAAGATTGCCCTTCATTCATCCAGGGGCCTGCCACTCCAACACTGCGGTGTTGTCCCCAGTTGTCATTTCATGATTCGCTCTGTGTTTATTTTTTCTTTTAAAACTGAAAGGGTATATTTACAGTCACAAATACTGAGGCAAAGACCGATGTGTAAAGAAGTTGAAGGGAGGCAGAGAGAGAGAAATAAAGGAGACAAAATCTTTCAAGAGAGAGGACACTGCAAATCGAGACATCTTACAAGAGGAGGGTGCATGCGCAGACCCCCTGATCATAACTGACACACTTCATTATCCCCGCAGAAATGGGCACACAGTCATATTCATGTGCATGTGTGTGTTAGTGCATAATGACAGGAGAGTGTAAGGGGTATGGTGTAGCAAAAACAGACAGGGAAAAGTCAATAAGGCCCTGCCCGGGGATCAATGATGGTAATGTGACTAACCCACCTAACAACCAACCCCCTTTCCTGTTTGTCTGTTCATGTATGTGTCTCTGCCTCGCAGTGAAGCCTGCCAGGGGGTGGGGGGCCTGCGAATGCGTAATTAGCGACTCCCGCTCTTGAGGCGGAATTGATGAGGCAGTGTGTGGTGGGGAGGGTGGTGGAGACGTGATGTGAGAGAATAAAAGGAGGGCATGTCAGCAGGTGGCGAGATAGGGGTGGAGGCAAGATGATACACACAGAGCTGGTGTGGTGAGTGGGCTTAGGAGAGGGTAGACAGGAATGGTGGGTTAAGCAGTGAGCAGGGTTGGAGATCAAGGTCAAGTTGAGTCAAGCAAAAGTTAAAGAGGGGGAGGATTGATCAGACTTGGCTGTGTATGGACTCAAACGTA
This sequence comes from Perca fluviatilis, assembly GCF_010015445.1. Lineage (NCBI taxonomy): Eukaryota > Metazoa > Chordata > Actinopteri > Perciformes > Percidae > Perca > Perca fluviatilis. Next base: position 19,704,274 of record NC_053132.1, on the reverse strand, counting down.
GGGCTGGGTATCATTCAAAACTTTTCGATATCGGTACCAATAACAATACTGTGAAATTGACACTGGCTCCTGAACTATACTTATTTTTATAATTTTTACCAATTTAATAAAATTTTAAGAAAAGAAGTTACAGCACTGCACATTCGCCTGTGACATACATTGTAGTCAAGCCTCTCAAAATACAACAGCAACATATGTGAGCCCCATCTCTGTACATACACTATAAGATCTTGATACAAGCATGCTGCATGCTTATTGGCTCACTTACGCTGATGAGATTTACTCCTTAGGTATTGAAATTCGGTATTGAATGACAAGGTATTTTTCGATACTATCAAAGTTCGGTACTCAGCCCTACTCAAACCCATGAGGCTGTATCATCTCCTGCCATTTGTGTAGACGTAAGCAGACAGTTCACTGAATGTTTGTAGAGAAATTCAATGTCAAGGACGTTCCTTAAAATATATCTGACAATTCTTCTATGGTAAAAAATAACTAAATAGCCTAACACATCTATAATCTAGCATTGATTACTGCATTACAACTGAAATAATATTAATTCATTGTAAATGAATACCACAATAACCACAATATCTAGGCGTAAGCCACGGCCAAAATCAAACCCAGAATGTTTACTTACTTGGGATGAGACAGAAGCTGGTAGAGAGCATGCTTGTTGTCATCCAGGCTGGTCATGGCCACCAGGAAACACTTAATGACCTCCCAGGCCTGTCGTCTGTAGTAGGGCTCGGTGTTGGCACTCTTCAGACAGTCTAGAGCGGTCTCTATCGCCTTGAAAGGAATATACCAGACAAATCTTAGTTTAAAACGTCACCATTTTATATTCTGAAAACACAAGTTACTATGTTGCAAAATGCCAATATTCCATATTATTAATATGCAAATTAAAATGTGATATGCAACTATACGTGCAATTCATTTGCAGGAAGTAACACAGTGCGCCATCTGGCCGAGCAAAGGTCATTATGATTTCTGCATTATGGGCTGACAAGCCACAGCAGCCAGGCACTTAAAAAGGGAGAAAATTAGCCAATTAATGCCACTCAGAACAGAGCGGAGAAGATGAGGAAGATGAAAGAATAGAGGGAGGGTGAGCGGAGAGATGAGGGCACAGCAGAATTAAATTGTAGACCTGTCAGTGTATTAGGATATTTCTGTCAGGACTGAGACTCCGACGAGTATTATATTACTTTAGATATGAAATTGAAGGGAAAATTAAGACAATTTTGAATGCAAATTTGCAGAAAAGACAACTTTGTACTCAAATTTTTTTAAGAGTACAGACACAGGGTTTGCCGCAGAAAATGTGTTAGTTAAGGTGGTAGGGTGGGGATTGCCGTCAGACCGGGGCGGGAGGGGGGGGCTCCGTCGGCACCACAGCTCTCTGTCAAGATGCAGAGATGTTAGATATGCTTGCGCTTATGCGCTCTCGGGTACCGAAATTTGGCACGGTTTGATTTAAAGTGAATCCGTCCGTAGTACCGACGTTATTTTTTATTTTTAAAGCGTTCTGCAGAGAAGGGAGACTAGCGTTGGTCACTGTTTGGAATGAAAGGGAGGAAACAGGACAGAGTAACACGGCGGATATTGTTCATATACACTTTTGATTGTTTTACTCGTACAACCTTGAAGAGATTCAAGTTATTCAATTCACTGTTATTTGATCTCTGTTTTACCTTACAGCACTTTAAACTGCCTCTCCCTCAATGTGCCATCTATCCATATGGCTGTATCATGAGCCTGCTAGAGATTCATGCCTTCAGCCTGTGTGGCAAGTGAGTGTGTGAGACAGAGTGTGTGCTGCCTGCGCCCATGATGACGGCAAACACACAGATGGATAGCCAGAAAGAAGGAGCAGCCATTAGTGAGAGTAAATAATGCCGTCATGGTGGCCCAGACTAGATTGATGATTACTGACTGGGGATGAGGAGGAGAAACAGGAGATGAATTTAATTACCTGGAGGACACACACATCTCCTCACTCACTCTCTCTCTCTCACACACACACACAAACCCCTGACAGGGATATATTGCTCTCAGTGGAGCACAATAATGAGGAATATCAAGCTCTTTTACATTTTAATTATTTATTTCTAAAACTGAAATACAAAGGTAAAAAGGGAGACTAATTTCAGGAAATGTACTTTCCTCCTCAGAGATCTGCAAACAACTTAACAAAGCGGAGAACATAATGCAAGCATACACTGCCAATGATGTGGTCTTACCTTCTCCATAGGTAGCTGTATGGACGCCTTGCAGTCAGTGAATTCGGCCTTGATGCTAGGTCCTTGGACCTCAGTCACCACATAATGCAGCCTCTGAGACTCCTTCAGCATCTTCCTGTTGCTGCCACCGAACTTTCCCAACACCCGGTAGGCTACATGAGAGATGCTCTCAGCCGGGTTACGGAGGGTACGCCACAAGGCCTGCAGCAAAGGAAGAGAAGGAGCCACATTTTTAGCTTTAGTGTTGACAGGAAATACCAGAAGAAGGGAATTATACTGTATGACTTAAAAGGGTCACTGTCAAAACTGTGATGACAAATTACAATCATTACTGCTACACTAAACTAAACAACAAAATGCTGGGAAGGCTAATGAGTCGCTGTATGTTATAAGCTACTATATACTGATAGCAATGAAGTCATAATTCAACTAAAACCACATCTATTTATTTGGCTCTATTTTTACCAGTGCTGAGCTAGCGGAATGAAAAACATGACTTGGTGTTGTGGGCGGGAATCACCCTACACAGTTCAGCAGTATTGTGCTGAAGAGTTGTGCGACACGTTATAATGGATCCCACGCAACTTCTAGATAAGTCCCGCCCTATGAAAGCAGCCCAATTGGTTGGGTTTAGGCATTGACCTTGAGTAGTTAAGGTTAGGATAGCCGACTGGTCAGGGGATAGGACCTGAAGAAATCGGGTTCCGTTACCTTGCGCAAGCATGGATGCCAGGGCAATAGGAGCGTGTGAATGCTATTCAAGAGCAGGTCTTGCCTAGATGTTGCGTGGGTTCCAGAATAACGCTTGTGTGACTGATCCTGGTACAGTGCATGGTCTGCAGATATAGGCAGATCCTCCGTTGACCACTAGAGGGCAGATATGCTGACTGATATTGAGAGAATGGTCTAAAGATTGGATACACTGTAAATCAGTTACTTGTAGGATTTAAATGTGTGCTGCCAGGCACCTCAGTAAAAATGGCATTGGGCATGATGATAAGAACAACCCCCCACCTGCATGAGCTCGGCCCTAACAGGCTGAATGTGGTCGTAGAGGAAGTCAGGCTGAAGGTTGTCCACACACAGCTCCAGGGTGCGAAGGCCCTGGCTGACCAGAGTCTGAGAGCCATTGAGGGCAGACACCAGCGGATCCATGAGCATGGGTAAGTACGGCAGCAAGGAGCTCAGACGCACTGGCACCGTCAAACACAACTCCACAAATAGATCCTTCATGTGCTGTTTGTGAAGGCCACTCTGCAGCATGTTCAGACCTAATAGCATGGAAAGGGGAGATTGGAAAAGGTGGGGTGTACTTTCTCACATTCAAATACTTCATCTTCAATTCAGAGGATTGGTGTGTGAGACGTTACCTTGCAGCAGGTTAGGTAGAAGGGGTAGGAACTCCTGGTAGAGCAGATCATGACTGCCTCCACCAATGGAGCGGAAGAGAGCCCGGAGAAGCAGGAAGTAGTTGTAGGGTTCCTTAGCTGACTGGGCCAGCTCCATGGAGCTGTTCACAATCTTGTGGAGGTGTGGCTGAGGAAACAGGGACAGCATTATTAATCAAAATTGACAAAGATTAAAAAAAAAAAAAAAAACTAGTCCGACAAAAACATCCACTTACCTTGAGCATCTGCTCATTTTCAGCAGCAAACAGTGACACAGAGCCAAATACTAGTTTGAAGAGTTTGAGGTAAAGGTTTGAGAGCTCAACATTGGAGCCCATCTCTGGTAGTCTCTCAAGAAGATACTCTACTAGGATGGTGGCAAATAGAGCAGACGTTGACAAGTTGGCCAGGAAAGAATTTGCCACAATCTGGGAAACAACAGAAAACAAGAAAAGACTTGAGCACAAGTGATGAATTAAGACTGAAGACCTTATTATCTATAATAATAATAATAATAATTGTTACATATTGACTTGTATTACTTGTGAGAAAAACATATTACCTGGAATACAAAACTAATTCACACATTGTTTATATAGGAGATAGCACGTACCTGCAGTGCGTAGTTCTTCGAGATCCTCTCCACCATGTACGGCACAGTTGTCTGAAAAATCTCCTTGAATGTGAGGGGGTTCATCATGGTGAAGACCCCGGCAAAGTGCTCCAGAACTTCCTTCTCCTCCTTCATGCGTACAGTCTGACAGTTGGCCACCCTGATGTACGTCTGCTGGTTATTGGCAACCTGAACCTGGTCAGGAGAAACATCAGCTGTTTCACTGGGCTGCTGTTGGGTTCAAATCATTCTATTTCTGAGAGCCATGTCTTACTGACATATGCTTATTTGTTAAAGTGTAACTCTCGCCAAAATGCAACCTAGGGTGTTTTTGTGAAACGTTAAAAGTCAAACTTTTAACGTTTAAAAGCATAATTAGGACGGAAACAACACTTTTAAGATTTACCGTATTTTAGTTTTTCGGTCAAATGGCCTTTTGAATGGGAGTGCTAGGGGCACTGCTATGATAGCATCAAAATCGCCATTTTTAAAACACTAAGAAGTCTCGACACAACATGAAACTTTGCTCGAAGTCTCACCTACACCTTAACGAAAGCATTGACAACATTGTTTGTGTACACATAGTTTACTAAAAAGAAAGGTTTTGAACAACTCCCTGTAGCTGCTGTTTCCAGCTGCCGCCATTTTGTCAGTCAAAAATAGTTGATCTCTGAATGCAACGTAACAGGGAGGAGAGTAAAGATGGAAAGCTCCTAAAGCTTACAAATGCACTGATAATTTGTTGTTTTGTCGTTAGTGAAAAACAATATTGACCTTGTAGTTGAAAAAGGAACCTCATATAAGAATGACATTTCCTCCTATGGAGTACAGCTACAGTGAGTCTTTCAAAACCTATTTTCAGTAAACTCTGTGTACACAAACAATGTTCTCAATGCTCGAGTTCATGTGTAGAGCCCCTGGTGAGACTTCGAGCACACTTCTTAGTGTTTTAAAAATAGCGATTTTGATGCTATCATAGTAGTGCCCCTAGCACTCCCATTCAAAAGGCCATTTGACCGAAAAACTAAAATACGGTAAATCTTAAAAGTGGAGTTTCCGTCCTAATTATGCTTTTAAATGAAAGTTTGACTCTGTTACATTCACAAAAACACCCTAGGTTGCATTTTGGTGTTTCTATCATTACACCAATGAAAATAGTGATGGTAAAGTCAAGATCTTTGGCTGTACCTGGTAGATGTCCAAGGCCTGCATGGCGTATTTTACCAGCTTAATGTAGATCTGTGTCTCCTTTGGCTGAAGCTGCTTGTTAGGAATGAATTGAGCCTCTGGGAAAAAGTTAAAAAATAAAAACAGGAATTAGTGCATGTAGGTAAATCCAAATTTCATCAAACAATCATCAATAGATGTGCATTTATATGCCATGCCTGTCATCTCACCTCCTGGGGCCTTGCAAGAGGTGATGCCCCAAGTAATTGTCTTTACGCCGCACACCAGAGTCTTGACTAAGCTGCGGCAGTCCGACACCTGAAAGGTCTGCTTGTCTTCCTTCTCACCAGTTCGGTCAAAGGACGTTGTTGGGGGTGGAGGCGGCGCGGCAACGGGCGTAGCAGGAGCGGGAGGTGGAAGGGCGGGGGTGGTGGATGGGGTGGGTGTGGCTGGTACCCCGGGTAACACCCCCGGGTCGACCACACCCATCTCTGACTGAGGCTTGCACTTTTTGAAGATGGAGACAAGCTGGTACCGTGCAATGGTGTGAAACTTCAGCACAAACACCTGATTTATAGGAAAGTGAGAGAGAGGGGAAAATGACTCAACATTTCTTTATGAATGTTTATGTAATATACATCAGTGTCTTGTCTACTGATCCAAGCTCTGGGCTGCCTACCTCCAGCATCCTCATCAGGATGTCTCGTCCATTGCCGTTCTCTTGCTCCGACTTTGACCGGATGCAGTCTACCAGGTTAAGCAGCAGCTTGCAGGACATTGTCTGGATGTTACTGGGAAGTGACTCGTCATCAATGTTCTTGGCGAAGAGCTGCACAGCTAGGGATAAATCTGTCAGGGGCAAGTTCTGACGAACGTGGTGCACCAGGTCTGCTAGTGTGCTGTAGGCCAAGGGTCTGGAAAGTAATGGAAACATGTAACAATGACATTTGGAGCGCAACTATAATTATATTTCGTAACTAAATAGTAGTGAAAACCGAAAAACAGTGTGCTCCAGTGAGCTGGCAGAAAAAGTAATAATCAGGAAAGCAGAAGACAGGAAAAGTGTAACAGATATGGAAAGTAGCTTTGGGATGCAATTGGCACTGCGCGGGAGATGTGGAGGAGAAAGGGAGAGAAAGTGAGCTAATGAGTGACACTGGTAGTCCTGCCAGATCTCAGCTAACTGCCTTGTTTCCTATGTAGTACTAATGTGAAATGACAGCTATTTTGTTGATGAGGTGAGCTAGTTTGGCATTCTGAAGAGGGTCAACAAGGTGGGGATGTGTGCGCATCATGCCCTCGTGAGATGCAGGTGTACATGACAACTTGACAGTGCGATCTGTGCTGCAGTGTTGGAGTTAGCTTCCCTGAGAATTTCAGCAGCAGAGAACTGCCTGATTAATATGCTAGGACTTCTTAACATGCACCTGGCTGAGCCATCAACCACAAGAGAGAAAGGGTACTGACACAAAGGAGATCAAATCATGGTGAGCACGCACAAAACTCACCTAAGAGTCTCCCGAGCAGTGTAACCAGAACCGATCAGGATGGATTCATCGAAAAGTTTGTCCATACAAGGTATAAACTCTGAAACAAAACAGGATCATTTTATATTATATGATACATAATATTCAATTTGTTTAGATTTATTTGTATACATACATTTATGTTGACTTGCTCGGATATATAAGACCTTATGAATATTGTAACCCATTTGTAAAGGAAAAAATGACACCCTATGTTGAAATATGTTTTTGATGTACAGGGGGATATGAGAAATAACCAAATAAGTGGCCGGGTTGGCTCAGTGGTAGAGCAGGTGCACATGTACTGAGAGGTTTATGCCTTGACGCAGAGGTCCAGGGTTCAAATCCGACCTGTGACGATTTCCTGCATGTCTTCCCCCTCTCTCTCCCCCCTTTCTCACCTAGCTGTCCTGTCAAAAATTAAAAGGCAGAAAAGCCCCCCAAAAAAGAAAAGAAATAACCGAATAAAGAATAATGAAACATGTTGTTATAATGTATGTTTTATTAAATGTAATAATAACAGTCACTGTCCCTTCCCCTGCTTTGGCAGGTAGAGAACTGTCACTAAAACACCTAGTTATTGTTAGATAGTTTCCTCAGTGTTCTGCAACTCCACAATGTCAAATCTCTTGCAGAAAATGTGCCGAATAACTGACAATGGTTTGAGCAACTCACAGTATAATTCAGAAAATCATCTGAAATCATACCTGCCAATACTCCCGTTTTTCCCGGGTTTCTCCCGTTTTTTTTATTTATTTTTTTAGCCCTATCTCCCGGATCCCTGCCGGTTTTTTATTTCTCCCGGGAAACTCCCGTAATTTGCATGGCCCAAACTCCTTTATAAATAATCAGACCAATATGTTTGTCTAATGTTGACCAGTTGCCAGATCCTGTAAGAAACTCATCCTATTCACACACCATATATAATTTTCAACCCATCACCTCAACCTGGCAACCTATAACCCAGTTGCGCAGTTGATCTCAGCGCAAGCTTCGCGGAAAGTTCAGACCCGAAAGCGAGCCGATAAAAATGTCAGGTGAAGGCAGTGTTCCCGCTAAGAAATCGAAATATAGCTATAAATTTCAACAGTGTTGGGCACAACAATTTACATGCATCTTACCTAGTCATATCGACAACCTCCACGCTTTTTGTAAGGTGTGTCAGTGATTTTAACGTAGCGCACGGTGGGAAAAGTGACATTACCCACCACATTAAATCACAGCGGGTCTTACAGTACACTTAACAGTAACGCACCACCCCCCCCCCCCCGAAATGTGTATAGTGGTCTCAATATTTCTCTGATGGGTGGTTGAGCTTTTATTCCATTTCAGAAGACCTATACAATCACCACGGTTTCAAGATTAGTGTCACTAATTCAGTATCTGACCAAATGTCTCCCCTACTGCTCCTGAGTTATGGCAGGGCTCAACATAAAAAAAAATCCCCACTGGCCCCCGGGGCCAGTAGATCAGAGTTTTGCTGGCCCCTTCTACATTTTTACTGGCCCTGAAATAAATATCATAGGTGTGATTGGCAAAGGACAAAAAAACGCAGGAAAATATACATCGCACCTACTATGAAGCTTCAGAAAATGGTTATAACCCAGCTAGCCACTGCCACTGTATGTTGTGCCATAAACGTTTTTCACGGCAGACATTGACATGTCATAGTAGGAAAAGCACAGGTGTATTCAAAACCATTAATGATGGCTGCATTCCACTTAGGAGAGGTCCTGGTATTAAACCATTACTGATGGCTGCATTCCACTTAGGAGAGACCCTGGTATTAAACCATTACTGATGGCTGCATTCCACTTAGGAGAGGTCCTGGTATTAAACCATTACTGATGGCTGCATTCCACTTAGGAGAGACCCTGGTATTAAACCATTACTGATGGCTGCATTCCACTTAGGAGAGACCCTGGTATTAAACCATTACTGATGGCTGCATTCCACTTAGGAGAGGTCCTGGTATTAAACCATTACTGATGGCTGCATTCCACTTAGGAGAGACCCTGGTATTAAACCATTACTGATGGCTGCATTCCACTTAGGAGAGACCCTGGTATTAAACCATTACTGATGGCTGCATTCCACTTAGGAGAGGTCCTGGTATTAAACCATTAATGATGGCTGCATTCCACTTAGGAGAGGTCCTGGTATTAAACCATTAATGATGGCTGCATTCCACTTAGGAGAGGTCCTGGTATTAAACCATTACTGATGGCTGCATTCCACTTAGGAGAGGTCCTGGTATTAAACCATTACTGATGGCTGCATTCCACTTAGGAGAGGTCCTGGTATTAAACCATTAATGATGGCTGCATTCCACTTAGGAGAGGTCCTGGTATTAAACCATTACTGATGGCTGCATTCCACTTAGGAGAGGTCCTGGTATTAAACCATTAATGATGGCTCCATTCCACTTAGGAGAGGTCCTGGTATTAAACCATTAATGATGGCTGCATTCCACTTAGGAGAGGTCCTGGTATTGTGCATGCTGACTCACTGAAATATCTTCCTGGGACACTTGATGGAACTGAGCCATCGTTAAGGTTATCAGTTTCAGCTGTGCTTTTCCTACTATGAGTCAACATGTCTGCTGTAAAAATGGTCCATTAGCAGTAAAGCTAGACCAGGGGTCATCAACTACATTTTTCCAAGGGCCAGAATTTTTTTAAGCAGACACTCCAGGTGCCAGACTTTCAAATAAAGAAAATAAAATTATACCTAATACGCATCTCCTTGTTTGATATTTTCACTTTCTTACTAAATTAATGCTATATTTTTTACAAACTGTATTAGTGTAAGCAACCCCCTAAAAACATGGAAAATCCATAATGATAACTAGATAGGCTACTTAACTAGAAAATGATCTCAGATTAGGGGGCAGTTCACTGAGGAGTGATGGTTAAAGTCTTGATTACTGAAACGTAATCAGTGTCCTGATTGGTGGAGAATGCTTACAGAAAGAAAGAGCCCTGTTGTCAGGTAAACATGTCACTGTCAAAGAGCCTTAAGTGAAAAGTTGTGGAAAACAGCAGCTGTAATGATGAATGGACTGATAAGCAGGCTAGCATTCATCCTGTAGGCCTCATTTGAAATAAGACAATGTTGTTGCTAAATGACACAACCAGCAACATCATCAAGAATGAAGAACCAAACGTCATTCACGTGCATATTAAGTAGGACGCGGTATTTGTTTTGGTCTTATAATACATCCATAGGTTTACCGCTCCAGCAGAAAGGATGGCTCGTTTAGACAGCAGCTACATTTACAAGAGTTTGTCCAAAGTTCAAGATTGGTTGCAAATTAAGATAAACCGTTAGACTACAAACTGACATCTTTCATTCCCCCCCCCCCCCCCCCGCCAGACCGCTGAGTGCATTAGCAGTGTATCGAGCCCTGGTTATGGTCTTAAATAATGGCCAGAAAAGTTTGGGATCATGACGTCACAGTGAAGTTGACCTTTTGGATATAAACTCATCATTTTATCCTATTAAATATATGTGTGACATTTTGTCAAAATTCTCATTTTCCTGTTTTACACTAGTTTACGTGTGTGTGTGTGTGTGTGTGTGTGTGTGTGTGTGTGTGTGTGTGTGTGTGTGTGTGTGTGTGTGTGTGTGTGTGTGTGTGTGTGTGTGTGTGTACATACGGCTACGTAGGTCCGTTGTAAGGATGTGCTTGGCTGCAATAAGCAGTTCCTTGCGGAGGTGAGCAGTCTCAGAGGGGCAGTTGGTCAGCAGCTGCAGCATGCCCTTTACCATCTGCTGAGAGTACTTCCCTACCAGGTCCTGATAAGGTAGACACACACATACAACATATGATTAAAAGCACAATTTATTCTAAAAATTATTGTATATTGAAGCAAGCTATGTGTGGAAAAATAATTACCAAGTCAATACCAATACAAGCCAAATGTTTGAGCAAGTATTCAATTTGATATATTTTTTGGACAGGCAGGGTGTCTGTAACAGCACAAACAACAGTTCACTAAATCCCCTAATAGAATTCTTCTAGGTGGGTTAGAAGTTGGTATCATCAATGTTTTTGATGTTTGTGCCAACTGTCTGAGTTTTTACTGTCTTTAAAACCTGTTCCTGATAATGTCTGCATACTGTCTGAGCTAGCTTTAGAGGAAATTATTAATGCCATTCATTCTTGTTCAGTGTTGACAAACTAAACAAAGTAAATGTAGTCTTAATTTAATTTTCAAAGTGTCTGTTTTATTTTTATTCTTCCAAGCTTATGTGTCTTCATATCAGTGAGCACATTATGTTACCTTTTGCTTCCTGTCAATCACCTGACACCCACAAGAAGTAATAATATCGAGAAAACAATCCTTCAAAACATGTCTGCTGGATTTATTACATCTACATCTTTATGTTCTGGGGATCTTTGATAGTGCTTAATATTAGGCCAAGTTTGATAAGCGGATAGGCATTTTCCAAAAGCCAAGCACTTAAAAGTATGCATGCATGCATGCATGCATGCATGCATGCATGCATGTATGTATGTATGTATGTATGTATCTTCAATGAGTCATCGTGTCTTAAAAGGAAAATAGTTATTTATAGTTGAAGCCCTTTCACTTTCATTGTATGGTTTTTCTCACCAGTATTTGGCAAAGTGTTTTATATATATATATATATATATATATATATAAAAATCCTATCTATCTATCTATCTAAAAAATAATATATATATAAAAAACACTTGCCAAATACTGATGAGAAAAACCATACAATGAAAGTGAAAGGGCTTCAACTATAAATAACTATTTTCCTTTAAGACACGATGACTCATTGAAGCTATTTAACAGAGAAAACTGATGCAACACGCAGTCATCAAACAGGTGTACCTGGTAGATTCGGATGATGTAGGCTAGAAATGACAGAGTCTTGATCTGCGCAGCAATGAAGTCTGCATACAACTCCTTGTTATAAAGCTTGTGTTGCCTGCAAAGGAAACCGCACAATTTACATATAAAAGCCATTTGGTCCCATTAAAGACATTAATGATGTCGTACACCTGCAGTAGGTGGCAATTACAGGGGTTGAAATTGTGTGTCTACATATGGGACTCAATTCTACATGGGCGACTTGATTGTTTTGCATCACAGCTGTTACTGCATGTCAGGAAGACACTCTCTCTGTACCTGCAATAGACTGGTAGGGGTATTTTTTTCAAAATTAACTTTGCTCCATTTCCTTTCCTGTTCCAAATGCTTAACACAAGTCTTTTCCTACCCGGAGAGGTTTCCCCTCCTGCTAAGCCAATTTCTACTATTTTAACTTCCCCAAATGGATTTTAACTCCAGGTTTGGCAGACAAAGTATCAGGCAAAAGTATCAACAAACTTAGTACAACAGAGGAAAAAAAAACACATTCTTTTAAACATGCCTGAACTCCGTTTGATGGAGTTAAAGTGCAAATGAAATTAGTTGAAAAGGCAAATTCAAATCCTATCTGAGACACACTTAAACAGACCACGCACGCACGCACAATTATCTCACCTGGCCTGTGGTGACACCTGGAGCACGATGGTGTTCATGATGAGGGGTACAAACTCTGACACCACATTGTGAATGTTCAGCTTATATAGCTAGGGGGACAGAGTAAACACACAATCTCGATTAATGAAAAACTAGCCTCATTTTAATACACAGGTTCCAAAACTCCATGTTTCTACATCTATTTTTATAGGCAAATGTGTTAAAACTTCCATGACTCCAATTATTATTAAAATGCGGAGGAGCCAATTCAGTTAGCGGAGTCAACATTTTTTAAATAAAACACAACTTAATTACTAGGGGGGTTAGAAAAAATGTATACACTTGAATATCACGATATTTTATTTTGCAATACTGTATCGATTTTCAAAAAGGCAATATCTTTTTCTTTTACGTTGAAAAATATTCATGTAAGACAGTGGTTCACGTTTATGTTGTGTTTAAACCCCCTACCGCTAGATGGCTATGCTGAGACGCACCACTAGTGTCCTTGCCTAACAGTGCCTGACTTTTTGCTAGAAGCTAACAATGTAGCTATGGCTGAACTTTGGCCTACTTTAGCATATAAACATTTGCTCACTAAGAACCTATGAACCACAATCCCAAACTGGCAGTTTGTTTTTCTGTGTACTGAATTGTTTACCTAAAGTAATCTTCTTTGACTTTTATGAACATCATGTCTTTTTATAAATATTAGTTTTTCTAAAATTATACTTTAAAAAAATCCCAATATATCGCCTTACGCACAATATCGCAATTACTTGCAATATATTGAATCGTGACCCCTGTATCGTGATACATATCGTATCGCCAGATTCTTGCCAATACACAGCCCTATTAATTACCAACCCTAAAAAGGACGTATATATTTGTCCTAAACGTCAAATTCACTGTCATTTTTATGTTTTCTTTGCATGTAAAATGAATTTAGGAAAAAAGCAGATGACACATTTTGAAATAAAAAAAATCTGTTATAGGACCACATTACCAAGGGTTACTGTGTGATGGTTATATTTAGAGAAGTCGCAAACCTGATACATCAGCACCACTATGATAGGCAGCTCTGCCAGCACTTTGAGAGACAAGGACCCCCGTGGGATGATGGTGTGCTAGAGGCAGAAACAAAGTGAGAAACACAATGAGGATGACTGAAATAACCGGATGACACTCACCACACCATCAAATAAAGTGATTCTGGCAGATACACCATTGTACACAGTAAACAACAGATAAAACAAAGTCAGGTTCAGATAAGTGGACATCTGACCACAAGGTTGCTGGTTTAAGTCCTTGTCAGTTCTTGTACATTTCCCATTATAAAAATGTCACACTTTTTTCCCCTGCTGTAAGATTGTTTTCAGGGTAAGTAAGATGGAAGTTTTGTGGGTTCCCCTGTTAGTGCCAACACGGTGCACTACTACCATCCTGTGGTTACAGACAGTACTGTAAAAGTATGCAGTATGGATTTTGAAACAGTGGAGACATAAACTCCAACAAACGGTTGGTTAGCTAGCTTACTGTTCGTGTTTCGCTGTCTTCCCTCTCAGGTGCAGTCTTGACCAACACCGACGTGATCATCCCTACCATTTCTGGGGAGGGAACCGTGTTCTCTGCTATCACCTGCGGGTTCTCAAAGTACCTGAGCTGGTGGGAGCAGAAAGACACAGTGGTTAGAGGAAACACAGACACAGGTGAAAAGGAAGAGAGGAGAAGAAAATGACAAGTTACTTAGTCCTTCCAGTAAAAACTTAATCAAGTCAGAACCAAAAACTTCAAAAGCAAAGCCACTGCTATGAAGGTTGTACTTACAACAACTTTCTGAAGGTCTTTGTAAATCTGCTTCACAAAGTCTAGAAAGTGATGAATCTGAGAAGAGAGGATTATGGAGAACATATTAATCCAAACTCTCTTTTCTTTTTCATAAAGAATGAGAGGAAACCAATTATTTATAATCCCATCTTTGGCAACACATGAACATTGACAAATATGCTTTTGTCATGAAAAATGATGTAGACCATGGAAAAAGAATCGCTCTGCATGTCTGCATTTAACAGAACAGGTACAAAACACAGGGAAACTATTTGACAGGTTTTTCAATCAAATTGACAAATAGTCAGCTAAGAATTTACTAAGTTGTGGACAGCCCTATATAACTTTCAAAAAATATTTCACAATTCAATTAATATAATAATAAACATAATTAATAAATGTCAAGGAACCTTGCTAAGGTTCTCACCTCCTGAGAGATTGGAGGCCGGAACTGTTTGTGCAGCTCAATAATGATGCGAAGGCATATCAGCACATTTTCCTCACTTTCAATCTGTAAAGAAAAAAAGAGGGAAAAACATGAATGTTACATGGCAATAGCTCTTGTATCTATGGAATAACGCCATAATATTTATTTGCCCTCTATCCAGAGTGACAACAATTTTCACTGTTTTCCCCATCCACTGTATTTATCTAGTTCCATTAATTCTTTGTAAAATGTCAAGAAAAAAAAAGAAAAGAAAAAAACTATTACCACCACAGACATGTAGCAGCTTTCGGGGGGTGGGTTTATATTAATTTTCCAGCAATCTATGTACATTTACTGAGCTTTGGAAACCGATTAGCTGTTAAAAAGTAAGGCAACTCAACTAAGAGCGGTAAAAACAAAAAATATTACAGTTTAAGTGAATTATGTAAAATGAAAAAATTTGAAATGTTCTGTTGTAAGAGAATAGGACTCATACCTCTAGGAAGCGGAACATGACAGACAGGATGTTCTTGGTGTGTGGGCGAAGGTGTTCATTTGTTGGAATGCGGTGGATGATTTCCAGCACCAGCTTTCTCAATTGCTGAAAAAATGGATAACATTTTAAGTTCAGAATTCAGCTTTGGTACAATTATACTATTTGATATGATCAAATTAATTGATTAATTCAAAAGTGGGTGTATGGGATTAGTATCATAGCAAGCGAGTCAGCTCAATTGTGAATGTTGGACCATATCCACTGCAGTCATGCTACTTAATGTTATTAATGTTGATTTATTACTGAGACTAATGTCAGTGACCAAATCAGTAATTCTGCTAAACTTGTCTGTAGGTTTTGAACATTGCTGAATAGATTAAAGTTGTTAAGTGTAGGCAGAAGCCACATACCTGTGTAGGTTTTTCTTGGAGGAATTGAACCTCTCCATCCTGAAGAAACGTGAGGAAGCGAGGGATTATGTGTTCCAAGAAGGTGGAGTACTGAGGCGAAGATGTCACATTCTGAAATTGAAAGTCCAAGACATGTTATGTCATGTAGTAACTCAGTATATCCTGCAGTCATGTTTCAGTGCTGTGCAACTTTTCATCAAAGATTCTGCTTCTTTGCCGCAGACGTCTATCACTGCATCAAAAACATACTGTATATTTCCTATGTTCAGTTACGGCTCAAACAAATCCTTAGAGAATTACGCTTTTATGGAATCTATCAAACTTCTTAAATATCCATAATAATAAATCAAAAGACAATTAAAATGAATCCCCTTCAGCACACACTGACAACATTCATCAAACTTACCTCAAAGTTCTCGCTGACCTCCTGCATCATCTTTAGCTTAGTTTCATCAGCTGGAAGTTGAAGGACAGAATGTCGCCATTTAATCAAACTTGCTAATGATACAGTATCACTTGTCATAGCTGTCTCAATGTGCTCAGCAGGGGCTCTCAGATCTTATCAGTTTTACTTTCAGCATCCAGTTTGATCAAAAGGTACATCAAGAATCACACTTCTACACACTCTCACACACACACAAGCACTCTCCCAGACACACGCACCTTTGACTGGACTAAAGCATATCGCTCTCATCACATCGCCCATGCTAAGCACAAGTGTCTTATCTGAACCATCATTTGTTTTGTGGACACTAAGCAGGAAAAAGTGCAATGCAATAAATATGTTTGAGAAATGTGTTCCTTGAATTTGTAACTTTAATTCCAAACAAGAAATACTATAAGACACTTTCTATTTGTATACCTATAGCTTTAATAGCTACATTAATTAAAGCAACTCCTATCATACAAACCTCTTCTTACTACTCTTTATAATTGCCAAATATTTAAAAAGTCAATTTAAAGTAGTGGGATAAGTTGCATCCACACTAATCAATACTTCATCTGATAACCTGTTGATGCTCTAAAAAAAAAAAAAAAAGAAACCAGCCCAAAAGTTAGCATGAAGAAAGCAAAAATAAAACGATGAAATTAAAAGCCTTTGGCTCTAAATCACTGAGGGGTATAACTTTTGAAGGTAACACCAAACTCATGAGTGCATCAATTTACTGACTTACATTTTACAGTAACAAACAATTTAAGTAAAAGTGCCCTTGATAATTTAAATGGGATGAAATACAGATAGAACTTTTCAGAAACTGCATCATTATGAAGCTTTCTTCTGACATAACTCCTGTCTAGATTAATCATGTCTAACGTTAGCAATACACTGCGAGGTCTATGAACTTACGTGTGTTAGCGTCTGTGAGTGCTGCCACAAACTGCAGGTATTTCTTCATAAGTGTAGTCTGGTCGACCACAGTGGGGCTGGG
This sequence comes from Perca fluviatilis, assembly GCF_010015445.1. Taxonomy (NCBI): domain Eukaryota; kingdom Metazoa; phylum Chordata; class Actinopteri; order Perciformes; family Percidae; genus Perca; species Perca fluviatilis. Next base: position 19,687,246 of record NC_053132.1, on the reverse strand, counting down.
TGCGGGCACAAAAGCCATGGTGGCAGATGGGACAGACCGGGCTGTTGTGGTGGGGGAAAGGGGGCAGACAGCAGTCTGCACAGATCTCACTGTGATCTCATGTGCACTGAAGAAATGAGAAATCAGTTCCCGTTAATCTAAGTAAATATATTACTATAATATCTATATTTGTAGAACATGTAGGCAAAATACAGTGTTGGTTGTTACGAGGAAGTGACAGTGTTTGACCAAAGAGGTTTGACAAGCAAACCGGTAACAGATTCACAAACATGCCTCTTAGAGGGCGCACAGTGATGACATCGTAACAAGCATCAGCTAGCACAATTTTTGTATACTCCGATAGCATTTGTGAATTAAAAACAGGGGGTTTTGGCGTCAAAGCGGTAACCATTTTATTATTAAGAGGAGTTACATGCTTATGCATCCGCTCTATAAAGCCACAACAGGCACATATAATATTACTTTTGCATAACACGTTAGCAACCGTTAGCTAATAAGCTAGCTTTCCCAAAGAAAGAAAGCGCTCGCGCATCCCCTCACGTTTGACTCAAACTTGGAAGAGAAAATAAACACAGGCCACAGGGAGTAAACACCTTTTCTCAAACAAGAACATGTTTAAATGTTATTCCTTAACAGGGTGGTGTGGAGAAAACCTACTATTTAACCAAGGTTTAAAAGAAAAATCGAAGCATTTGCACTTACCCAGCACCACAGACAGGAAACCGCCGCTCCGTATCCGCCGCGCTCTCGCTGCTGGCTGCTCCGGGCTTGCGACCAGCAAAGATGTGTGATATCCCTCCGCGTATTGTGTATCATATTTTCCCTATAAATGTATATGTACAGTATAATAATGTTTGACCGACAAAGATATATGCAGACAAGTGATACAATTGATGTTCAATTTTTTGAAAATCATTTTTATTTGTCAAAACGTTTTTTCTAGTACCAGCGGAACGATACACAGTCAAAACCAGTGGATATAAGACCATCGTTTTCGATGGTCATCTGGCTCCCAGGATTGTTAGCAGAAGAAGTAAATTTGCGGGTAACTGCGCATGGTCTCATACATGGGCAGTACCATAGCATAAATGTCTATGGGCAGTACCATCTGGGAGTGGTGTAGGCCTACTGTATCTTATCTAAATGCAAATAGAGCATGTAAAGCATCTCAACACCTATTGCAGTATTGGGTAATTGTATTACTTTATTATTAAATTAAACTAACAACCTTTGGTAAATAAAATGATGAATAAAACCTTTGCTGTTGTTTATCCTCCTCTTAATATTATTTTTAGTTAGTCCCAAGTTATTGGGTCTAACTCTTTTAAACTCAGTAATTCTGTATTTTCAACGTTAATAAAGTAATTAATAGTGGGTCATGAGTTTTGTAATTCCTAATAAGCCAATAAGTCTGCAGTTATGATTGAATTAATTTAATGTTTTTACCACAATCCCCCATCTCTGTAATTGTAAATGTATTAATTTTGTTTAAGATTTAACGGCAGGGGTAAACTGGATTAGTGGAGGGATCTTCCCGATGCTTATAATTCAAAGCAAGTGTCATGCCAGAGGAGAATTAAGACCAGCCAGAGGGAAATTTCACAACCTGGCAAACCTAAAAGATCTCAATATTAATGGGAATTATGATGGATAATAACTGATGCATGAAGAATAATGAGGGGTGGGCCACAAGAAGGAATGACTCAGAACAGAATTTAGTTAATTCATCCATTGTTCTAATTAATTTCTTAAATAGTTAGCATGGTTTGTTTTTTCACCACAAGATGGCAGCCCACTGAAGGAGAAAGTGGATCTAAATTCTCCATGCTCTGAAATCCTTGGTGCTAAATGTAAAACAAGCCTAGTGCCAAGCCCATGGTGTGTAATTAAACACCTGTATTTCATCTCTTGATCTGAGGCCAACATGTGCTGTAGGACCCCTTTGAACAGAACAAGTAATGAAGCTGACAAAGTATTGCAAATATTCTTCCTCCACATAATTTTCTTGTGCCTATATGTGTGTTTTTTGATCTTTAAAGTGGATTTTTTTTAATGACTCACACTTTTATAAGATAGTGCTCAAAGATAGTCATGTGACATTAATAGAGATCAGCCAGTAATCTGGAGTAGGGAGTTTTGTGGTTTTTGTCAATCATTTTGTAGGTGATATTGCTCATGAAACTTTATGAGAGGATGGGAGCCAAAAATGATTTTACAATGGCTGTTCTGGTTTTCATTGATCCAGATAGTTTTCTCTCTCTCTCTTCGTTCTTGCATTGGCAAGTCATTGTTAACATAAGTTGCTGTCATGCACACACATGAAAGTGTGTGTATATGGCAACAAGGCTTGACATTAATTTCTTTTTCATAATGCTTGTTTCAATAGCTTTGGAAATAATGAAGTCGGGTTGAAAGATGGTCATTATTTAGCTTGGCATGTCTTCTGCCCACATGCTTTACTAATGAGTTTAAATTCATAATTCTCTCCTTTATAGAATCCTCTTTCCATAGAGTGAACCCACTGGCAAAAGACTGCGGAAGCCTTTCACTTAATGTCATGTATAATATAAGAGGTAATTTGACGTATAATGTGACATTCTCATTCTCTTTCTCGCTCTCTGTTCCCTAAGTAATGATGATATGCTAAAAGATGTTTGTCTCAGGCTTATTGCACTGTCCTGTTTGTTTCATTAGTGGGTTTTGTGTGTGTGACAGAGGCTTTATCCTGAGAGCGGAGAGTGGATGACACACTGGTTCTCCGGCTTTCCAAAAACCACTCATGTGTCCATTAGATTTGTGTTTTTTTCAGTGCACAGCTGCGGCTGCTGATGCCCTTATGATGAAGCCCGATCAGCCCTGCATTATTTCTCATATAGAAAGAAGTGTACTTTCTTTGAGGCTGAGACTGATTCATCAAAAATACCCTGAATATCTATTCATGCATCTAAAGCTCCCATGCACATTTACTGTTTCAACCCATGTGCTTTCCTGGGGTCTGCAGAAAAAGAGGACATGATGAACAATTGTTTAAAAGACTTAGAGCAGACACTCTTCCAGCTTTTGACTATGGTTGTTATTGGAAATTGTATAATGTCAGTGTTGTCCCATTTCCCTGAGCTGTTTTTAATTAGCTGGAGTTTTAATTCGACTGGCAGATACCTTTTGTCTTTGTCACCTGGTAAGCAGAAAATAGGTGTGATGTCAGAGTAAAACATTTTGGGTTTAACCGAGGGAGGCCAAGTCTGTCACTGATGATGGTAATTGGTTTGCAAGGCTTTGAAAAGCAACCAAACCCTGTGTACAGCAAACTGAAGGTGTTGATGGTCAATCACTGCTGCCAGATCCTGCTTCTTTTTCTTTCTTTCTTTCTTTCTTTCTTTCTTTCTTTCTTTCTTTCTTTCTTCTTTCTCTGCTGTAAAATTCTCAAAAAAATAAAAGAATTCATGTATTTTTTTTTAAATGTATATACTAAATCACATTTATTTACAATTGTGTTGTGGTTGTCGTGTGTACAATCCAAATCCAAATTATGGAATTTATGATCACAACTAAAATTGTCAGATTTGAAACCCTATATCCAGATACCGTATCAGCTAAATCAGCCACATCCTTAAAATCTGAAGTACTGTACTTGAGTACAATGTTGTTGTACTTACTTGAGTATTCCCATTTCGTGCTATAGCCTACTTCTACTCATCTACATTTTAGAGGGAAGTTTATTTGCCAGATATAATTACTTTCAAGTGAATATTTTACATGAAAAAAACACATTCTAAGCTTATAAAATATAATGCATTGTTTAGGATTAAACCAGTGGTTCCAATCATTTCCCTCTCTAATATTCTCAGATGGTTTTAGGTGTATAAGGCCCAAAGAGGTGAGAGTATCCAAATATTTCACACATTCTATTTCAAATGGTACAAACTGGTCGAACCTGGCGGATTTCTGAAATATTTTATTGTCATAACACACAACTTGTTAGTACTCACTTGAATAACAGTGTTTTTATTGATGTCTTGATCTGATCGTCATTTACAGCAAATTAGAATTGCTACAGCTGAGTTGCCTTGCTGTTTTGAAACACCACAATTCAACAATGTGTACTTAATGAATAAAACCAAACAGTTTCTACTGTCATTCAAGATTCACTGATTAACTGTGCACAGTCACGTGTGATTTGGAGCATAGTTGGACGCCATGTTCAAAGCACAGTGGTATTTCTTCCAGTCCGCACACCGGGCTTTATTGACATTTCACTAATTGTTTACCACCACATCCTGTTTTTTCACTGCTTCCTTTCTTGAGGTGACTCACCTGCATTTATAATAATTTGTCATGTTTTTGATGGTTTGAAAAACTCTGGCATGCATATGCATGTTTTTTTTTTATGTTTTCCCTTTACATATAAATTATTTAGATTTCTTTGTCATCTAAAACCAAACAAGTTGTATGCATCATTGCATACAATAAAATGTGTCCCACACAAAAAGTTTGAGAGGTTGAGAGGTAAATTGAGAGGTGATTTAATAAAAATAGCAATGTTGATTGAGTGCCATTTTTTCATCTGAAAGCTGTGATAGCAACATTTCTGGCCAGAACTCAATGTTGCTTTCTAGCCATTAATAAATGAATTAGGGAACCAGAGAACATCAGAATAAATATTGAGACATGAAATGACACTGGGATGCAACAAAGATAGATCACACCTTTCCCATCCTTGTGGCAACCCTTTATCAACTGTTGTGCGATAAATAACTACCCAGAGTCTTCATTGCTTAATTAACTTTCCAAATAAATCAACAAATGTTTGACCCAGCTGCTCGGTGACGTCAACCTACTACAACCAATCCAGAAGCTTCTACAGAAACTTTTTTTGTTTGTTGGTAATCCTCTTTCCTCAGAGGAGCTGTCCGATCAGCACCACACTGTTTGAGACAGAAATAGTTCCTTTTACACAACCCACATTAACCGGGCTTACAGTGACCAAGTCAACCCTTGATCGGATTTTCCGCTCAGAATTGTCTTCATTTTGCTGGTCAGACATGGCGCTACTTAGTAGAAATAGTTGTAGGCTACGTGTTGTTTTTTGAGTAGACCTGTTTAGGGTTCACTTTTACGCACTAAACTTACGAGTGGATTTCGTTAGAGAGTGGTAAGGGTTTAGTGTTTGGTTTTTCACTTAACAGTAACCGCTGCCAGTATGATTTCACTCTTGTACGGATTGTTATGTTTTTGTACACTGGGCTGCGGTCAACTAGCGAGCGGCCAGGCGGACGACGGAAAGCGATACATCTGCCGGGCAATACCCCTCAGCGGCGATGCCAGTTGCCCTGTGACATTGTTACCCGAGCTAAACGCCGGGAGCCAGGAAGAGGAGCTCAGAAACACTGTCATGCAGCTACGGGAGACAATTTTACAGCAGAAAGAAACGATTTCCAAACAGATAGGCACCATCAACGAGCTAACCACCAAGCTGTCGCTCTGCGCCTCAGCCACGGATGACAGGATTAACGAAAAGGGGGGTTCCTGGGGCAAAGGAAAGCAAAATACAATGGGGGACGTTCCCAGAGATCCAAATGACACCATCGACAGTCTTGGAAAAACCATGCAAGGACTCAAGGATCGGTTGGAGAACTTGGAGGTAGGTCAGAACCAAATGCGCAAAGAGTACCCTCTGTGCTAAAGCTATGCGTAAAAGCACAGTTTAAATCTTGGAGCGGATTTATAGGATTACCACACCTTCACTGCTCAGCAGTAGACTGGTACTTCTGAGAATCATTAGAGTACATATCAAACAGGTATCTGTGAGAAAGAGATGAATTGTCTAATTGGCCAGCAGTAAACTTCCTATTGCACAGGGCCGATTCTGTGACGTGTGTTTACTGTGATTGTCCTATAATTAAGGTGCTCTAAAAAGAATGAACAATGTCTTCCTCCTAGTGTAAAAATGGCAAAGTGTTAGTGGCTCTGACCTCTCATGCATTATAATCAGGCCTACATTAAAAGGCACATACTAGGGATCCTTTATTGCCACAGTTCATTTAACATAATAGTCAAAATAAGCTCATCAGATAAAAGGATTGGAAAACTGACCGAAACTTTAGACAATCCTGAAACTACATCTGCAGGCCTGTCAATCAGTCATGCAGAATAATGGACTTATAGAGCTGGTGATGCTAATCACCACTTCTGCAGCCGTCAGGGGGCTCTTATTGTCCCTGATCATCTCTCTGCACTTCCTGCTCATGTTGTCCTGTCCATCCTTCTTTAGCAACAGCAGCTGCGAGCCAACATATCCGGCACCTCGTTCCCCAGCGAGCTGCGTGACCTGCTGCAGCGTCGGCTCGGGCAGCTGGAGAAGCAGCTCCTGAAGAAAGTCACCAACCTGGAGCAGGAGAAGAGCATGCTGTCCAATGCCACAGCCGCCTACAGGCTGAAGACAGAGAGCACGCTGAACGCCCTGGTGGACAGGATCAGTGAGCTGGAGAAAGGTAAAGGAAAACACTGGTTGTCATTCAGCAACTGTCATCATAAAGTCAAGGTAAAATATTGTTTTTAAATGATCAGGTAGGTATTGGAGCAGGGAGATGGGCTCCATGATATGAGGAAAATATCTAATTGTGATACATTTTTGACTGATATTGCGATTGCGATATGATTACGATATTGGAGGGAATCATAATTTGTGTCTCATTGTTCTCTTTTTCATTAAAAAGTATTAAAAAGTAAAAGAAATGAAAATGATTATAGTGTGATTTATGCGAGGATCTGTACCAAACAAAGATTTTTTTTTCTTCAGTCTGTAGGATACGATTTGTAGGCTGGGACGTCTCTGCAGCACCACAATACTTAATTCAGAATGGTTTGACACATATTTTGCCTTTAACAATTATTGCCCCACCTACGATTTGGATACTGCACTAATAGTCCATATTGCAATTTCGATATATTGTGATTAATTGTGCAGCCCTAGTAGAGAGGATGAGTGAATTGGAAAATGGTACATGGTGCTGCACAGAACTAAAATGTGTACGAGACTGTATAAAGCACGCAACCTATTGTACATCTACTATACTAATGGAGAGGAGGCAGATGAAGGTACTCAGGGGAATAAAAAGAGTTGAGAAGGTCTGATGATTCAGTGACACAGACTGTTACGATACTCTGTGTATTGAACAGAAAGGGAGGTGATGCTGTTGGTTGTTTCCCCCGCTTTCATTCCAAGGTAGCGATTAACACGTTTAAGAAAACACCACATGGGACACCTCTCACCTGTCCCGCCCTGTCCCTTTCTCTTTTCTCTCTCTTTGTCTCATTACAGGAGGAGGAGACTTCAAGTCCCCAGAGCAGTTTAAGCTGTCCCTCCCCCAGCGGACCAACTACCTGTACGGCCGCATCACCAAGAGCCTGCCAGAGATGTATGCTTTCACACTCTGCATGTGGATCAAGTCCAGCGCCAGTCCTGGCATTGGGACGCCCTTCTCTTATGGTGTACCAGGGCAAGCCAATGAGATTGTGCTGATCGAATGGGGCAATAACCCAATAGAGCTGCTCATCAATGACAAGGCAAGAAGTTTCTGGTTTTCTAAATCTAAACGTTAATGATTATGTAAAAGTATGTTAAGTTCAACATCATTTCTTCCTACAACTTGCACAGTTTTCATTCAGCAGCCGCACTATATATGTGCTTTTATGTAAGCAAACCACAACTAAGAACATTGTATTTTGAACCATAGGTCGCCCAGTTGCCTTTGGAGGTACGTGATGGAAGGTGGCACCACATCTGCATCTCCTGGACCACACGGGACGGCCAATGGGACGCTTACCAAGACGGAGGGAAGCTGGGAACTGGCGACAACCTGGCGGCCTGGCACCCCATCAAACCTGGGGGGGTCATTATCCTGGGACAGGAGCAAGTAAGGAAGTGCAGTCGGATCTTGTGTGTTTGACCCATGCCTGTTTCTAAAGATTTTGTCATCACTCTAGCTTCTTTGTCACGATGAAAGAAAGCAGCCACTTAACTTGAAATACATCACCAATGCCTTCCTTTTTTTTCTTTTTTACACAGAACAGAACACTAACAATGTAGCATTAACTATCTTGTGCAGCATTTTCACATCATCACAAGCAAAACACTTCCAAGTGCAGTGTCAAGTAGTGCAGATGGAAACAAGAAAATTAACTCTGAAGCAGCGGATGGTGGCAGGTCGTCATGACAAAACAATAAGCAAGATGACATTAAAAATGTCAGTCCCCACAGAAGCTGAGGTCTCCCCCTCCCTCTTATTGGGGGACATTTTCTAGCTACAAGGCTGCCAACGAAGTGGGAAAAGCAGCATACAGCAAATTTCATTTTGATGTAATTTCATTTAAATGATAAATTGTGTTTTAGCCACAGTACCGGCTCCAGGAATAGAAATGACGTTCTGTCGGTCCACTGCTTTGGTTTTTTTTGGTGCCATAATGAGGTTGACATTTGTGGTTTTAAGTTACATATCTCATCAACTATTGGATTGATTGCCATCAAATTTAGTCCAGACATTCATGTGCGTCTAAGGGTAAACTGTAATCATTTAGATGATCCCCTGACCTTTTATGTAGCTCCATTATCAGCACAAAATGACAGTTTGTCTACAACTTTGGCTTATGACCAGGCTGGCTCCCACTCCGCATCCACACACACCTCCCTCTGTACAGAAGGAGCAGCCATTGCGCTACAAAAAGCTATAATTAAAGACCTGGCTCTCTTTCTCCTTATCTTCGTGATCATATCGTCTGAAATTCGCTGGCTTCCACTGATTGCGGGTCAGTTCAGGACCATGACCAGTTTACACTGGAATCTGATATGGGCCACATTTAAAAAATTTATGTGAAAAGCCAAACAAACAGAAACTCTGATCTGAGCAATACATCATATTTGAGCACTAAAGCTTGCAGGGTGAACATAGTGAACATCACACCTGTTAAACCTCAGCATGTCCTTGTGTGCATGGTAGCTTTGTTGATGTTAGCATTTAGCTCAAAGCAGAGCTGCTAGCATGACTGTAGACTATCAATAGTTAGCACAGTAAAATAAATTGGAAAGGGACAAAGTTTCTCTGACTATGTTATGAATGGCCACTTTCGCTTGGAAGTTCAACTGTACATAATACACACTGTGTACTGCATCCTACATATTGTATGCATTAAGAGGGTGTACTGTGGTATTCAGTTCTGTGTCGAATCTGATCACAGTTCAGACAGACCATTGTGTGTGTAAAACGGTGTGACATTTGGACAATTAAACAAGCATTGTAGTGGCCTCTTCAGTCTTCTTAATCAAAGCCTAATTCAAATCTTATCACTAGCCAATGAGAGATTTACACATATTTCAGATGCTTCAACATTTGCACCATTGAACAGAAGAAGTAATGAAACACTCACTAAACTCGAAAGTCCACCCATAGTCCCACTGACTAACTCCTCCACCTCAGTAAGTTAATTAACTTTGATTATGTTGTTGTTATTGCTTTTTAAATTCCCATCCTGCTGTTTATGGCCCTTACAGGACGTAGTGGGCGGGCGCTTTGATGCCGGACAGGCCTTCGTGGGCGAGCTGAGTCAGGTGAACATTTGGGACCGTATTCTGAAGCCGGTCGAAATCCAGTCCATGGCTAACTGCAGTTCTTACATCCCTGGGAATGTGATCTCTTGGCTAGCAACCAACGTTGAAGTTTTTGGAAGGGGAGCGTTCAAGCGACCCTTGGAGATGTGTCAGGAACGACTGCCCAATGCTTAAAAGTCATCTGTCTGCCTGTCTTTAGATTAGCGACTGTTTCCATCCATTCAGCTTTTCTTTTTTTAATTGTCTGCTCTTACTGTAAGGCAGTTTATGGACTTAAATGAGACATATCATGCTCATTTTCATGTTCATACTTGTATTTTAGGTTTCTACTAGAACATGTTTACATGCTTTAATGTTGTACATTGATGAATTTAGTTTGATCTGCTCTGTACAACAGGGATATATATATATGTATATATATATATATATATATATATATATATATATTTGTGACCCAGGAGGTTATGTGGAGGCTGAACACCATCATTGACTGGTGGCTGTTCATTTCAAGTGTCAATCAGAGAGCTATGTAGCAACATTTCTTCTTTTTTTTTACCATGACTAAGGTACTTTAATCCTTCAATACACCCACCACCATGGTAAAGGGTTCCCACAGGTATCGATGCTGAGACATCCTATGCATCCTCATCCCCACGCAGTCTCCCACACACCCTTCCCTCAACACTCAGTAATGAAAATCCTCTCAGCACAGACACCCGCGTGTACTGCTACTATGACAAGGTCCAGACTAGCTGCCGTTGACATGTGAGTTGGTATTGCGTGCTGTGTGGGAGTAAGGAAAGATTAAAGGTCATGCTAATGTTATGTCTATTCCTTAACTTGGGAATGGGCTTAGAGCCAACATCAATCACACCTCTGATCCTGACATGTTCAGTCATTGTTAAGGGGACTATCACTGGAAAGGTACAATTTGGCACTTTATCTGTTATGTGTACGTAAGTATGTGTGCAATAGACTACTGTTGATTTAGTTTTCCAGCTTTCGTATGAGTTAAAACTTAACCTTGTTGGGAAGCTTCATTCTTGGCATACATAACCAATACCAGTGATACCAGTGAGTCTATCACAGTGCTTTTTTTCCTTGCCTTTTTCCATTTGAACAAAACCTGTTGGTGAATCATGTTGGAAATAATATCCATAGCTTCAATGTTGTGACATATTTTTACCCGCGGTTTGTAACATTGTTGCAGTGGATTGTCTAACCAAGCATTCAACAGAAAATACAACAGATTAGTTTGATCAATACTGTCTGTATACTAATCATTTGTATGTGTTGTGTATTTTTTTATTATTTAGTGTCTGTGTTCAGACAAACTAATTTTAGTTTTTGTTAAAAATCTGTTGTAAGCACATGTATTAGGCGTTGTCCATCTTGTCTTGTGGCCTTCTTATGGAGACTTAAGTGCCATTTAATGTTTTCTAAGTGTTACAAAGCATTGCCAATAAATGAACATGTGGAAAATAAGGAAAATACTGTTGCAGAATGAATTCACAAATGTCTGTTTTATTTTATCTGTCAGTCATTACTTTGCGAGTTTCCTCCAAATTAGTTTACTTCCTGTAATCCATTTGACATATGTTTGGTATTTAATAATTGTGTTAATCTGTGATAGTCTTTGTTTTGGCAGATCTACACCAGTTTAAAATCACCTTGCCTCTTTATAGCAGTGTCGGTCAAGCTAGAAAGGTAACACAGGAGTGACATGAGTTAATTACACAGGCTGAGCAGGATCTTTTGGCTCAGATGAGCCCTAGACGAACGACAGGTGTCCTGGGTGGCATTAGCAACACTTAACAGATGAGAAAGGCCGAAAGGTCAGGGGCGGCGTCACATATACACTCCCTCAGACAGAGCAGCTCTTTCCAAGCCCACACTGCTCTAAAACGATACATGTATTTTGACGGCCATAAGACACAAGCTTAAATAAAAGCAGACTAATTCAATTCAATTCAATTTTATTTCAAGTGTAATATCACCATAAGACATGGTCTCAAAACACTGAACAATAGGGAATTCAGGAAAAGTTAGGATTAAAAATACAAAAAATACAAAAAAAATCATTGCGGATATATATGTACATAAAAGTGAAATAAAAAGTGGTACAAGGGTAAAAACTAAAGATAGAGGAAGTCATAATGATGGTCCATAATGTTTGTAAAGAAATGTTTTGAGTTTTGTTTAAAAGTGGTGATAGAACTGGCTTCTCTGACATACAATGGAAGGTTATTCCAGAGGTATGGTGCTCGATACGAAAAGGCACGGTGGCCTGCCGATATCTTTTTGACCCTAGGAATTCCTAAAAGGTTGGTACCCAGGGAGCGGAGTGGTCTTGCGTGGGTATAGGGGTTAATCAGTTCAGCTAGGCATGAGGGTGCAAGGCCATTCAGCGATTTGTAGGTTAAAAGGAGGATTTTAAAATCTGCTCTTGCCTGTATGAGTAGCCAGTGGAGTGAGGTTAAAACAGGAGTTATGTGGTCATATCTCCTGGTCCTTGTCAACACCCTGGCTGCTGCATTTTGGATGAGCTGCAGGCTTCTAAGTGAACATGCAGGGAGGCCACAAAACAGGGCATTGCAGTAGTCTAGCCTAGAAGACACAAAGGCATGAATTAGAGTTTCTGCATCGCGCTTTGTTAAAATCGATCTCACCTTTGCAATATTGCTCAGATGGTAGAAAGCAGTTTTGTAACAGACTTAATGTGGTCTCCATTAAAAAAAAAGTTTTTTTAACAGTTTTGCTCTCAGTGATGTTGCAACCATCTAAGTGCACTATAAGTTCTTCTGAGTTCTTGCACTTGGGAGGCCTTACTACCAGGAGCTCTGTTTTATCAGTATTCAACAGTAAGAAGTTTCTGCACATCCATCTCCTAATTTCGGATAGGCAGCCCTATAGTTTGTTCAGTTGGTTCTAATGAAATTCTAAGGTTTACCAGCTCTTCAAACGCAAGATGAGCTACTAAACCGGAGCAAAACTGAACAATCAATAAGATAAAAATTTTCTATATGACTGTCAAATGCACCTCTTTGATAGATGGTATAAAATAAGGCAAGGACATTGGCCTGAAATATAAAAAAAAAAAAAACAGTTCTGCTGGGTGGCAGGAATTATGTTTTGTATTTACAGCCTTCACCCTATGATCTTCAGTGAAGTCCTCTGATTAATTTGTATTATCCACACAGGGTTGTTTTTCAGGTGCCGTGTCTGGGGACACAATATATGTCACTTGAATGTTCATGCCATAGTGTAAGGCACTTCTTTGTAACGCTCTTCACAACACGATATTCGGATGACACAGGATGAAAGGGGGAAAAAAGCAATTACATAACAGCCTTCATCCGGCTATGGAGAGCTGAAATCAATCAATAATGGTCATGGAGATACAAAAGAAGACATCCAAGGCCAGCCTGTATCCGTTCATACTTTATTAGCCTGTGTTTTTTGTCTGATTTTACAAGCTGAGAAAAGTGGATAAAAACAAGGTTGGTTGGATGTTGTTGGTTTGTTTGTTCAGGCCGCCATTGTAAATAAGAACCTGTTTTTAATGACTTGCCTGTAAAAAATAAAGCTGAAAAAAAGTACAGTGCCAAATATATCAAAGTAATGATTTATCAAAAATGATGAAAAACATTCTTACATTCTAGCATCTAGCTGCCCCTGCAAAAAAACCTAAATGCTGCTTTTATTATTGAATTCAATTCAATTCAATTGTATTTATAGTATCAAATCATAACAAGAGTTATCTCAAGACACTTTACAGATAGAGTAGGTCTAGACCACACTATAATTTACAAAGCCCCAACAATTCCAGTAATTCCCCCAAGAGCAAGCATTAGTGGTGGCTAATGCGACATTAGCGAGGAAAAACTCCCTTTTAGGAAGAAACCTCGGCAGACCCAGGCTCTTGATAGGTGGTGTCTGACGGTGCCGGTTGGGGGTGTGATGAACAGTAGCAATAATAGTCATAATAAAGATAATGGAACAGAGACTACTCGTGGTTTTGTGGTTTAGTTTTTGTATTTTAGGAAACACATTTCTAATCAGAGAGCCCCCAGATGTTATTCTAACCACATTGTTGAGAAAGCTGATAAATCAACATCTGGTCACTGTTTTTCTGGGGTGTGTTGGAGAGGACTGGAAAGACCATTTCTATATGAGGTTGTGTCGTTTTAAGCCAAACAGCAACCCAGTCAGAAACTTTACAAATCTTCTAGTAAATCTTGATCTACTTGGATTTGTCGCAGTTATGTGTCTGGTTTTATATTTATATAGATGTAGCAAACATTTTAATTTTTTGTGAATATGTGTTGAGCCCCCCAACACTACACTTTCACATGTGACACAGCTTCAGTAGATGAGAGTGAATGTGACTTGAATGTGAGTTAAAAGCCATGTTCGGTAAATGTTCTTCTAAAAACTGTGGAAGGCTGCAGACTTTACCACAGCGGTGTTTTAGCTCAAGGTCGATATTTATCTTAGCACCTGCAGCTCCCCACAGCGTCTCTGACAGCTGGCATTCATCAGGAGACTCACAATTAATAATGTCGTCGTGACATCTCTAACAGAGGACAAGCTGTCTTTAAACATTAAAATAACCTGATTTAGTGAAGTTATTGTTTAATATCCTGACACTGATGTTTTCTCATTCTATTAGCACATTTTATTCAGTGCCAAATTATGTCTTACGAAGTCCAACTAATTTAGTCTTCATAGTGCAATATGTATTATCATTTCTTTACACCAGTAAGAGAACACAACAAAACTACAGAGTTCATTAATTTGATGTACGGCACCGGTTTATATCCCTCAATCACTCGACCAACCAGAATTACAACCAATAGTGCTACACTAATTGATAATGTGTTTACCAACGTCATTGACTATAAAGTTGAAAGTGGACTAATAATAAATGACGTCTGTGATCGTCTGCCAGTTTTTGCCGGGAAGCTACGATACCCATTAGCAGCATTAGCAGCACCTGTGAGTTTATCGTATGACAGCGAAAATGCGAAAGGCGGAGCAGCATGTCCTGTATGTCCCTTACCGGCTAACGTATTTCAAGATGGTGCATGAATATGGAGCGTCTAGCCCAGTTCATGCAAATGCAAATGTAAAATTTCAAGCCAATAGGAATACTTGGAATTGATGGTGGTGATAAATATTTATGAAAAAGGACAAGTTTGTGAACGGGCTACACAAATTTTGATAAAGAACAACTAAAAATGTTACACACTGGGCCTTTAATGAAACAAGACTGGGGCAAAGTTTACGTAGAAAAGGTGAGTGAAGCCTATGATTCATTTTTTTCGCAGGTCATGTTTGTAAATGAGAAGTTGTTCTCAGACAGTTTACCTGGATAAATAAAGGTTAAATAAAAAAAGAAAAAATGTGTCTGTTGTAACATCACTTTATGAAAAAAACTGTCCTCTGGTAAAGAAAGAAGTAAAACAGAAATCTGATGAAAAACCGTGGATAACTAACGTTATATAAGCATGTAAGAAGAAAAATGTATTAAATAAAGAGTTCTTAAAAAAAGAGAACAAAAGAAGCAGAAAACAAATATAAGATATACAAAAACAAACTGACCAGAATCATGAGAAGCAATAAAAAAAGAATGATTACAGTAAACTACTGGAGGACAACAGAAGCAATATAAGAAACACCTGGAAGGTGTTAAATGAAATAATCAAGAATAAAAAAGACAAAACAGGAGACTGTATTTTCTGACTAAGAACAATACAGCGGTTAAGGATATGACCTTAGCCACAAATTAATTTAATGATTTTTTTTGTTGGAGGTGGTCCAGGTTTAGCCGAGGAGCTTACAAAGGCTGGCAGTATAAATGATGTGCTATAAGCAAGAATGTAAATATTAATGAATCTATGTTTGTTAAACCTAGATTGTGTAATTTTTTGAGTTGATTCTTAGCAAAAAAACCTTTGTTCTTTCACAAATATGTACTAATTCATGTGTAATGACTTCCACCAACTAATCAAAGTATTCTCGTAAGCGTAGAATCTGACATTCAGAATATGAAAAAGAGAATTAAAACGACAACGCGACAGGCAAAGCAACAAGACCAAAGTTAATATTGGAGTGGCTAGAACAGCTGCATGTAAACGATGGAGAGAGCTAATTTTTGGTTCGGCCACCGTAGGAGGAAGGGCTGGAAAGTAATATTCAGTTGGTCGTCATTTACAATTTCACCGCTAGATGGGAGAAATTCTTACACAATGTAGCTTTAAGGGAACTGATGAAAAAGAAATTATTGAGATTGTTAAAACATTTAAGAGTAAAAAGTCCACAGACTGGAATGGTATTGACATGTTTATGGTCAAAAGTATTATTGGTTGTGTTGTTAAACCTCTAACGCATGTGTGTTATCAATCTCTTTTTTTCCAGACAAAATGAAAATAGAAAAGGTGATACCAATATACAAGGCTGGTGATGAACATACACTTTCAAACTACAGACCTGTTTCACTGCTCTCCCAGGTCTCAAAAATACTAGAAAAAAATATTCTCTACAAGGCTCGACAACTTCATTACTAAACACAATATACTGTGTGATCAGCAATATGAAATAGGAAAAGAAAAACATGTTTTATTTTTTTATGGAAAGCAAAGCAAAGCAAGGCCCAAATGTATACATCAATATGAAAAAGAAACATAAATAAATGAGTGGCTCGATCCATTCACAGCGTGCGTAAATTAACACTCATTGTTTAAACATGACCTGCAATTGTTCCATTAATTTATTATGAGTTTATTTTAATGTCAGCCTAAGCTCTGTGGCTCATTAATTGATCGCTACTTTATGGAAAGTGACCTAACAGCTTACTGAACATTGGTGTCTTTAGCATTTATTAACACAGCTTAGGCCATAGTCCTGAGTACATACAGGCACTGCTTATGCAACTTGATTCATTAAAATCTATAAAATGGTGACATGCAAGATGAGAATTGTCCTGTAACGCCATAATTGTGCATTTTTCGTCTGCCACAAACCCTACACGTGCATGCATCCACAGCATGCTGGAGCACAGACGGAGAGCAGGCGGAGGAGCAGTGTGATAATTAACTCAAGTATTGATTGCCATACTGCAGGAGGAGTGGCTCCTTCTCTCCCCTCCCCACGTTGGAGAAGTTAAAAAGAATTGTGCTTTGACCTTCATAGTCCTGGTTCTTCAGGAATATGGCGTTGCTGGAAGTAGCAACCTGCAAAAGCCACACATTTAGTTTGTTTCAAAGTTGCTTTTTGATTAAACACAGTTCCACAAACTAAATACATTTCTGGGTGTTCCTGTGCCACACACAATGTCATTTATTTCTGGGCACAGAGGGCCTCCTTGTGGTCATAAACTGCATTTAAGCACAACCACTGACGCTCTTTGTGAGGGTTTGGATTCTATTCATCAGTGATTATTTACTGCTAAACATGATTAAGCACTTTACTGAAACTGAAACTTTTCCCAGTTTTTCCACATTGCACATGCATCAAAGCCAGTTTGTAAATATTGACCATGTATTGTCCTTTATTCAGCTCTAGTCCTGTACAAAGAGTTATATTTAAGGATAAAATCCTACTTTTAACCAGAGATCTGAGAGCATTATTACAATAACAATTATTTGATAGGTTTTTTTGAAAGCATCTTTTTTTCAAAAATGAAAATGAAAACAACATTAACATCAATCCAACTTATTATTAGCAAGGATAAATCAGCCTATTTATGAAAAAAATTACACAACATTTGATGGTAGGCTAATTGGCCTATACGGTAACCACTAAGGTAGCCATCCACAGGTAGAGTTAAGCTGTTAACATTAAAACATGATGTATAAATATATGTGAATATGTCAACAATTAATACTTAATAGCTTAGTATAGTGCATCATTAAAAGCATGTGTAGAGGCTTCAGGCCGCCCTACAGATTACTGTAGGCCCAGTTTAATGTGCAACTCAATTTTGTACAATGGGGGTCCGTGGCCTAAAAAACGTTGAAGACCCCTGCTTCAGGGGTAACAAAATCACCAAATTCTGAACCCTGTATACAGGCATCCTCTATGGGCCCTCCCCGCATCCACTTCTTTTCATTCTAGTATCTTTGTGGGCCCCCTTCTCACATGAGGGCCCTATATACTCATTCCACCCTCCCACCCCCACCCCCCTCCCGCTCCCCCTCCCCCTTCCTACGCCCTCCCCTTCCCTACACCCTCCCCCCAGTCCGACACCCCTGCCCTGCTTTAAACAATGTAATTAGTCATTGTATGATGTTCTGTACCTGTGATCTGTTGTAAAGACGAGGGTGGCAGGCGATGACCATGATGAAGGAGAAGGTTGCTAAAAGAATGGCAGCACATGACAGGATGAAGAGCATGTGGGGGTTATCTGCAATTCACACGGAACAAAAAATATTAATTTTACTTGCGGTTGTGGTCCTTTAAGAAACAAAGTCACAGTGAAACAGCATTTTCTTATTTTGATCTAGTTCCATTTGAAACAGAATATTTTAATTAAAGGTATAGTGCGTAGTTTCTGTCGCCCCCATGAGGAATTCTAAGTAATGACAACAACACTGTTGGCAAGTCCAAAAGATACAAGCCTTCTGTGACCCCCTCCACGTAGTTGTAGAATTAAAACTTGAGCTTCTGTGTGGGAAAGTCACCAGACGCCACAATCTTCTGAACACAGCCATACTGAGAGATAAAGAGAGAGTTTTTTGGAGCTAATAGTCTTAATTAGCTTTGTAGCAACTCATTTGGCAATGTCTTGAATGTGACGGATGTTCATTAATGTCAAAAAGTTACGCACTAAGGAGACAATCATGTTGAGAGGGAAACGATCAAGACGTTTTCATAAACCCCGGACAAGTTAGGTATGAAAGTGCAGGATATGTAAAAAAAAAAAGCTCATCTGAATTAAAGTGTGTCATGTAAATGTAAATAACCATGTTAAGTCTCATTCAGTATATGGCTGACATGAAGAGGGAAGTTATCTTTTATTTATGATCTGATCTAGCTGCTGCTCTCCCTAAAAGCCGCAGAGTAGAAGCTCTGTTGAAACAGTAACTAGTACAGATGCAGTCCATGGATGGGAGGTGAAAGCCCATGAGTGTATTAGCTATAACTTTCTGTATGGATTTATGACCCTGTTTAGTGTGGAACCATATCACCTTGTGAGCCTGTCTGTTAATTGTGCCACAGAAACAGAAGTCAAAGTCTCCAGTAGCAAGTCAAAATGTTCCTGCAGCTAATAAGAAGCTGACACTAAAAGCTGGTTCTTACGTATTAGAGTTGGATCACAACAGCAGAGAATCAATTGAACACAGCAGACATGTGCCCGGATTCCTTCATTCTCACTGTTCCCTTTCTGTCTGTGGAACTAACACAGCTAAACGGCACATGTTAGGTTTTTATCTGAAACACCCCATGACACTACACAGCTTCTCTCAGTTTCAAAGAAGCGTTTTAATTGATCCAGAAGGAAATTAGAAGTTCAAATTCTTCATTCTTATCACGTGTGCAACAATTACAGAGAAGCAGCCACTGGCAATGAAAATCTTGAATCTAAGACATAAAATAGTGCAAGTTTAAAGATAGGGCTACAATATAAACAAGAAGAAAATATAAATAGAGTAATATAAATTTGTGTTGACAGTATTGCAAATGAATAAACAGAATGTAAACAGGAATGTAAATATATGTATTACTTGCCATTATGCATGCATGTATGCATAATGGCAAGTAATACATATTCATAGAGCTGTTAACAGTTTGTAAAACAGTAAGTTTTTATTTAAGTAAGTAAGTATTTAAAGGTAAAATTACATGATTATGAGCTCAGAGCTAAAAGTCTTACAATCTGCATGAAGAAGCTGTCCCTGAGCCTGGTGGTTCGGGACTGAAATAATTCATAAATAATTAACTGTATGCACCAAACCAAATTGATGAATCATTGTAAATTCATTGTTATTTATTCAAATTGCATTAAAGCAGAGCACTGAGAGCCAAGAGAGCCAAATGGCCATTAAGTTGTTAAGGGAGTCATATTTAATTGAACAGTAAAAAATGAACCAAAGGGTTACCAAATGAATAATATACGGTATTTAATAATAAAGATAAACAGATATAAACATTACGGAAAATAAATACATTTTGTGAGGGTTTATTATATGATAATACAATCAGTTATTAAGATTTCCACAGTGACGTGGATCAAGGTGTAAATAGGATAAGGGGGATCAAAATGGCAGCACAAGTAAC
>NC_053132.1:19354861-19364861 GCF_010015445.1 Perca fluviatilis | reverse complement strand
TTTGTGGTGAAAATGCATGAAGCTCGTGAGCTACTCAGCATGGGGAGCCATTTGGAGGGAGGAAGCCTACTGTAAATCAGTAATGTTAGGAAGTTACCACCATGTGTGTTTTTGATTAGGAAACAGAAATGGGGTAAATTCCTAAATCGCACTAAGTTTATGGGTGAATCTAGACTGGTGAGTACAGGGCTACAGTTGGATTTCAGTTATGCAGTCTAGGTTATGGGAAAAGAAAACTAATTAGAAAAAAAGTGCATCCCAAAATGTTATTTTCAGATATGTGCTTACAGGAATAGTTCAACATTTTCAGAAATACACTTATTTGCTTTCTTGTCGAGGGTAAGATGTAAAGAACAATACTTCTCTTACGATCGCCTGCATTGTAATTATAGCTAGCCTATTGCTAAATATAAGAAGCAGCCTCTTTGCGTAGCTTATAGCTTATAGTTTAAAGACTAGGGGGATTTATTTCCCATTAAAATATATTATTTGTAACATTTTTCAAATAAAACTTTTAAAAACAACATTGTCAAACCGACAGCTAGTGTGGTCTTTTAAATAACTTTGTAAAAGCTTGCACTGCAAATAGTGGTCAGATGGCTGTAAACACGCTAGCAGATGAGTTTGTTAGCCGAAGTGCTAGCTCGGCTAACCCTATCAGTCAGGACACTTGCCTTGGAGGTTGTAGTTGTCCGTCGAGAGACTGCCGAGGGGGAAACAGCCTGGCTAAAAATAACAAGATCCCCATACTAGCACCTCTACACCTCACTAACACATTAGGCCTATATGTGGTTTGTTTAATCCGTCCAGGAAGTGCCAGATGTTTCTGGCCCCATGTAAAAGCACACATTCTTAGATTTTGATTTTAAGATATAACATTTTAACTAGTGAGCTTCAGACATACTGGTAGGCAGACTTTGCTATCTTTAGACAGAGCCATGCTAGCTGTTTCCCTCTGCTTCCACTCTTAATGCTAAGCTAGGTAACACTCAGGCTGTAGCTTAATATACAAATATGAGAGTGTTAAAGATCTTCTCATCTGACACTATGCAGAAAAGGGAATAGACATGTTTCCCAAAATGTTGAACTGTTCTATTAAGCATCAGACTTATTCTTTAGAATACAGATGGAACTGTCTTTAGAGAAATGCACGTTTACAGCGGTATTTAGAAATTGGTTACAGTTACAGTGAGGTTGTGGTGAAGTATTAAATGTGGAATATGTTTGAGGAAAATCTGATGAAATGTAGGGAAATGCAACCTTAATATCTGCTAGTTAACATCACGAATGGTGCCTTAATTCACATTTAAAGTGAAGCATGTGAAGAGAAACGCTGTCACACTGATCAGGTTTCACATTAATTTACTGTATGTTTTACATCCAGACAGGTGTACAGTTACAGGTATTTTGATGACCCCCGCAGTGTACAACTCATCAGGAGGAAAGAACATACAGGGCTTTGAGGTTACTATGTGTGTGTGTGTGTGTGTTTTTGTGTGGGGGCGGAGCAGCAGTTGTTTTATATATATATATAATACATATCTTTTCTCCTGCTGTCGCTGGGGTAGAGTTAGCCACCTTGGCAATCAAGTGCCTCACACACGCATGCATACACATATAAATTCCACCCTGCATCCAGATCGTATCATAAATATACACACACACATTCCCACACAGCAGCTATCTGGATGGTGTCTGTGGCCGGACGTTGCTGTGTCCACTAAGACTTTACAGGATGTTTGACCTATTCTGACCATCGGGTAGGCAGCCTCGAGCTGGCCAAGAATCCTTTCCAAATATCAAATACCAGCATCAGCAATAACCACCAGAACAGCTCAGACTAACATACAAACCCTGATGATGTGTGTGTGTGTGTGTGTGTGTGTGTGTGTGTGTTGTGTGTACTCGCATTTCTATACCGATGGGGACCTTGACCTGAATACACACTCACAAGGTGGGGACTCGTGTCACCGTGGGGACCAAAATCAGGGTCCCCACGGGCAGACCCCTCTCAAAGCATAGAAAACAGCTTCCTGATATGCCCAGTATCAATATCTCCAATGTCCCCTTTGGGGGGGTTTTCATGAGAAAAATGTGTGTGTGTGTAAGACGCTGACGTCCTACTGGCAAACGGTGGTATTGCAAGTGTGTGAACTTTTCTGTGAACATGCGCCCCTCCTGGTAATAAATGGTATTGCAGCATAATGAAAATTTAACTCAGTCAATGATGCACCCCTCCTGGTGGGAGATGGTATTACAGCATAATACAATTTGAACTTTCTGTTAGCCCAGCCATAGTAACTCAAACTCAGAATACTTAAAATTAAAGTCCTACAATTTGATCAATATCTACTGGTTTAACATAAAATTCAAAATTCAATTCCACTTAAAAAAGCTATCTCTGCTTAAACATGTCCTAGAATGTGCTTTTTCTTTTTGTTTAATTTGCAATTATAACTAAAATGAGGCTATTTATTAACATAAGAGAATTATGAACAAATCTTGTTGCCTTAGTTAAGTTAAATGTTACATTTTACTGTAATTATATTGCAGATAGCTAGTTTATCTTTGTGTCATAATACTAAAACTGTATTTACTTTGCCAGTTACCTGTTTATAGACCTAAATTATCAAGATAGGATTACTGATTTTCAAAATGTTTTTTCCCTGATGATCCATCAAATATACTAGTGAATTAGTGAATCTATTTACAAATGGTTATGAAACTGTAAAAAACACACCTCACTATAGGCCTATTGGCCCTTCAGATCAATAGATAAATCTTCTTGCTCAGTTATTTCTTCATAGTTTTGTTTCATAACATTAGAAACTTGGTAATATAGGCTACTAACCATGCATGCAACATCTTCATCATGTCAAACGCCTGTGCCTAATATCTTCATTACCTCATTCATCTAATATAACTATATAACCAGACCTAGTAACCTTGCAAAGGTTCGATTTGTGGATTACAGCTCTATTACATTACATGTCATTTAGCGGACGCTTTTTTCCAAAGTGACTTCCAATTGTTACATATGTCAGAGGTTGCACGTCTCTGGAGCAACTAGGGGTTAAGTGTCTTGCTCAGGGACACATTGGTTGATGTATCGCAGTGGGAATTTAACCCAAAACCGTTATGCTGGAGATGGGGTTTCCCATCTGGCCACATATTTCCAAAATACGAATAGGAAACATCATTTGAGGCTCAGAAAGCACACATCTCACTGACCATGTCTCTCGGCACTGGAGCCCTACAGTGCAGTTTGCTCTCCCTTTGCTTTACGCTCTGTACACTACTGACTGGCCCTCCAGGACCCCCTGTAAAGCTTATATGCAACAATGATGTGTCAGCTTACAGACATGATGTCAAGCAGCTGGCATCCTGGTGCAGCCACAACAACCTGTAACTAAATGCTCAGAAGACATTGGAGATGATTGTGGACTTCAGGAAGAGCCCCCCCTGAGCACCCTCCATCTGCCCTTAAAGATGATAGGCAAAGGTTCGAAGATAATAACCCCATTCAACAAGTATCACACGTTCCACATTCCAGCACTCTTTCAATTTTCAGGAGTAACCTTCTAATACAGTAGCTTCCGTGGCAAAAGTTTGAGCTTAAAGTTCCAAACGCACTATGGCACAAAAAGTCTAATGCCTCTACTGATGGGGGGATCTGTAACATACAAAACCTTTGCCTAAATAGCGACCTTTTCTACAATACTGCTGGTTCTGTGGTGTTGGCGCTTAAAATCTGATGCCTGCAGTGCGCCATGGAAGCATCAAATGAGGCAGGTCAAAAGAACTGCGTCAATTATCGCTTTCAGTGCGTTTGGGCCTTGATTTACAGCATACAACATATTTTTCTTTTGATAGAGAGCAAAAATAAAAGGTAGGCTTTAATATATATAGCCTATTTCATAATTATAACTTCTGTAATATATTTAAGTTTCGAAAAGTTGGGACCTTTACCTATCATCTTTAACATTCTTGGCTCAGTAGTCACCACTGGGACACACATTTAAGAATACACAATATCCCAGGATCTGAAGTGGGATGCAAAAATCAACACCAATGCAAAAGGCTGAAAGAGCATACTTCCTGCTTCTGGTAAGGTTAAACAGGACTCAGGACTTGGCCAGACTCAGCTGCATTATCCAGTTTGCTAAATTGATCATTGGTTGAAAGCTACCATATCTATGTTTCCCCCCTCATTAACAAATAACTGTATGTGTATATATGACAGCCTTCTGCCACAAACCCCTTATAACCCTCATGCCCTGCTATTGCTATTGCTTACAAAGAAATCTGTATGTTCTGTTTGATAAGATCATTACTTACCCTAGCCCAGATTTCCTTTTTTTTACACTCAGCCCAACCTAGTTTGATAAAAAATGTAATATGTTTCACATGGATTAATCATGGTGCTGCATCTGTATCCTTCATAACTTGGGCTGTTTAGGTTTAAACAAACAAGCACGTTTCTAACTGTGTGTTCAGGTGTGCCTGGATATTACAGAACTATGGGTCTTCATGTTGAGGTAAATTTCACAAAACAGAAAAGTCAAATCCATAATTTAAAGTGTGTTTTCAGTCATCCAGGTCAGAGGATGCCTTGAATTACTCAGCAAGAGCAAAATTGTCTTAAAATAACTGCAAAAAAAATCAGCAGTCGTCCATTTTAGTAAAAACATGACCAGTCAGGGTCAGTAAAATTGCAATTTCCATATTCCCTTGAATGCAGCAGTAGTGCAGGTGCAGATTGCAGTCCTCCCTCCCCCACCCAATATGTCTCAACTGACCTGGTTGTGACCTCTGAAGCAGAGAGGCCCAGAGGAACAGACAGTTTGGCATGAATTCAGTTATTTCCAAACAAAACCTCACGTTATTTTATGCTATACATGTTCAATAAAGACTAATGTATTAAATATGTATTCATTATAATTATATTTATAGTTATTTAAGAGATGATTAAGATATTTTGATACTTAAGTAATAGCTTACAACAGGCCATAGTATGTTGTGATAAAGGCACAACATATAGCAGGGCAGATAATGTTAGCCTAGCACAGACTTTTTGCACAGACTATTTCTTTTACATAAAGCTAATGAAAAGGCACACAATAACAAAACTAACTTAACAATCGAGACAGAACTAGACAAGCAACTAACTACTGGCAGCGTGGTAGAAGAGCAACTCCTGTTTTTGCTAGAGTTTAAAATTGCTGTGTTTATCAATGAAGAAGGCTTTTAAGAGAGCATAGACAACAACTTCAATTCCTTTTAGTAAAGGGCTGTCTGATGGCAAAATAAAGCCGTAAAAATTCTAAATATATACAGTATATAGATACTTCGCCAACCAACTCTGTTTCATGGCAGTGTGTTGTGCAGATGAACAGCTTTTGTCCGTTGCACCAGCTATCAGTTTGTGTAATGTTGTATCTCAAACTTGGAGTGATACTTGTTGTTCAAAGGAATTCTAATTATAGCTTTTGTATGTGGTTGTTATTATATCACTGTTATGAACCAAGAACAAATCCAGTTTGCTTGATTTGAGCAACCCTTTTATATTATGGTTTTGATAGTTTAGTTATGCCATCTCATTGCTGGACTACCATACCTGATATTCAAGCTCATTTGAAGGTTTGGTGCAGTTCAGCTTTATTGCTTGCCATCCATTCTCCCTTTTTCCCCACCATGGATACTTCTGATGTTGCTTCAGATCTGCATCTTATCCCTACATTTCATTTACATATAGATAATATAGTATAAGCTAACAATGATGAATACATTGTTACTTTTGTAATTAACTTTAAAAAGCTGTAAGGCCCTAAAGAGAACTATGAATACAATTCTGAAAACTTTAAGCTCATGTATTAATAACAATACTCCAAACCATATAATTTCTATGGTTCAGACTGCTTAAAGCTGCTTACACATAAAGCCAGCAAATAATCGTCGCGCGGGCCAATCCATTGAGAGCAGTGCCGCCCAACTAGGCACTCGCGCTACCCCTGGCATCATGCACCTCTCAGAATTGCCGAATTGCTCGCTTGCTCTCAGCACAATTACATTTTTTCACTCAAATTCTAAATCAAACAGGACATCTTAAAGGGCCCTTTCAGTGTATTTTTGACATATTTATGGTATTTCATATTTTTTGAGTCATTTTCATGACAATTTTGAGTAACAAGTGAGAGGCAGTTTCTGTGTTGTTCTAATAATTGTCTCATTTGTGGTCTGATAAACACTGACTTTATCAAATTGGAAGTTTCTAATATATTATAGAAGAGTTTAGACCAAAGATTGGCGTGAGACACAACTGTTTTAGAACATTGCAGTTTCAGCAGTCTAAACTGGCTCATCTCAGCTGGACACAAACCGGCTAATGGTGTTGCTGCGACTCAGCTGGTCAAGTCTCCAGAGGCTGGTTTTAAAAGCGTTAGAGACGTCTTCTGTTTCAACAGAAGTCAGCTGGTTGAGTGAGCTTACAAACTATAGAAATAAAATGATCCATAATGCATTTATTTCTGTTACAAACTCTCAGCTGGTGGAAATGGCAGTTTTAGACAGTGGCTCAACGGCGCTGCAACCAGGGTTTGTGGTGGAGCGAGTTAGGAGAGATTGAAGAGAGAGTCGCGTTAGAACAAAGTTGAGAATCAGAGAACTACAATATATGAAATATATTTTGATGAATGTTATGAACATGTAAGATAAAAATATGTATATTTATTATTAATTAATTTTTGTATTGATGGGGAGAAAAATTTATTAATTTAGTATAAAAACAACCCAATAATAATGAAGAAATTAATTTCAAATAATGCCAAATATTTGTCTGCTTATATGCTAAAACTTTCAGTGTTTGTAGCGTATGGTTTAAATTGTAGTCTTAAATTGAGCTAATGTTACCACATTTAAAAGAAAACACTGTTACACACAATCTGTCATGTTCAAGTCCCCATCCTGACCACGCCCACCCCACTCTGGCCATTGCCTTTACCATGTGGCAAACATGAGGTGTGTTTGCCCTGCGTGTCCAGGCCCTCCCCTTACATTAGGTGAGTTTGGCGTGGTGTGAACTCAAATATCAACTGAACGGATAAGAGAGCGACATGCACAAGCATCTATACCAGGGGGTGGCCAACCAGTTCAGAATAAAGAGCCACAATAAAAACACGCACCAGCAGCAAAAAGCCACACAACACATGCAGGTCCACATTCAACAGCAGCAACCATGACTTCCATATCTAATGAAAGTCATAATACATAGCAGTTTTCATAGTTTTTTTTCTTACTTAGATGGACTCAGTGGGAAACCACAGCAGTCTTTGTTACCCACAATCCTTTTTTAGGTCTGATGTATTCTCGGTTGTGGCCACTCTTTCACTCATTTGTCACTAGAGGGGCTTTCAAACAATCTGACTCAGCAGTGAAAAGGGTTAATATTGAGGAAGGTGATCTGGGGCTGCTTTGTTTTCCTCAGGCTGCAGAATCTGTCCATAAAAAACTCTGCTGCGTTATTTTTTATTTTAAAATAATTGTCAGATGCATTCAAGTGCTTTTTTTTTAACCAATCTGAAATGTTTCAAAAAGTTTAAAAAAAAAAATCCACCAATAACACAGCCACACAGTAAGAGCCTCAAAGGAGAAGGCACAGAGCGCATACCGACTCAAGAGCCACAGGTTAAACCCCCCTGATCTATACAGATATTTTTGATGAATGTTATGAACATGTAAGATAAAAATATTTATTATAATTATTATTAATTTTTCCTAATGAGGAAAATGTATCCATTAGTATGTACACTTGTCATTGGCTTAATTTTTGAGGAAAAAAACTAACTAATAATAAATTAAAAATTAAAAAATATTATTTTTATTTCAAGTTAAGCCAAAAGCATTCGTCTGCTTATATGCTGAAAGGTTTCAGGGTTCGTTTGGTTTCGATCGTTTTCTCAAATTGAGCTACTGACGCCGTTTTAAAAGAAAACACTGTTAACCAGTATGTCATGTTCAAGTCCCCATCCCGACCCGCCCATCCCCACTCTGGCCATGTGGCCAGTGTGTATCCGAGTCCCCATGGTGTCCAGCCCTCCCCTCACGTAAGCTGTGAACTCTAACGTCAGATCTTCACTGCATGGACGAGAGCAGGCTGGAGTCATGGATCAGGGAGAAGATGGTGAGTCTAAAATTGATTTTACTTCCATTTAAACCGTTTACAATTCTGTTTAAAATAGATTTGTACTGTTTTCACATGTAAAGAACCTCTTATAGATACATTTGAAAATAAAATGTTAGAAGGCTAACTTATATCTTGTCAGCCAAATAAGTTAATGCTAGCTAGTTTACTGGCAGCTAACATTACGTTTATAAACCAACACCATCTTAGTTTACAGTAGAATTGTGCCGTCGATACGTGTCAAATGGAAACCTTAGTTTAGGACAGTAGCAGGTGTGGTTCTCAGGACCAGGTCAGCCATTTTGTAGTAATGCACATGCCGTGACCTTTTGCCATTTTGCAACTTTACCATACGTGTGTATGTGTGTGTGTGTGTGTTGGGGGTTTAAACAAAAGTATAAATCAAGGAGATGGCTGCAGTAATGTTAAATGCACTGATACTGAGCTGAAATGAAGTGTACTGCAACATGTGTCTTGCAGTCAGAATCAGATAGTGCTGTGTGTGTGGAGGTGGGGGTGTTGAGTGAGAGGGAGTGGTGACTACAGAAGGAGAGGGGGCTGGGGAACTATTTTCTCCAGAGAGATAAATATGTTGTACTTAAAGATTTTCCCATAAAAAACCATCCTATCATGTTTTCTGGACTAATATTTGACAGTTTGTGTAGTGTTAATTGGTTTATAAGCTTGTATTGTAATCTGCATATTTATTTATTCACATTGAGCATTAGTATGGCTTAAGAAAAGATGTATAATGTTGAAAGCCCCTTTTAGACTCAAAGTTTTCATTATTTCGTCAAACACAATGGAAATATAAATTTTTGTAGCTATTAATTTATTGAAAATATGGACATACAGTGTTATACTACTCTCTGATGGTGCATGTGACCACGTACTGCCTAATCTACTGTTAATAAACTGAAGAAATGCAGCTAAAATGTGTGACTAATATGATATATGATATGACTTGCAGGAAGAAGATTTGACAACCATTCATGGTCACACCGGTGACAACCCTTTAAATTCTTCAGGTCAGTAAAAGTGATGATTAGGACAACTTCTTAATATGAATTTGCACTTAATGATCTCTTTTGGTCATTTTGCTGGTACATTAAATATCTGCTATAGAATGTTTGTTTGGAAATATTGTCATGGAAATCAGTGTTGGTTTGGTGCAGTGAGACTCAGAGAAAGTTGATGTGTTGCATAGCAAAGGCTCGATTTACCTTGTGGTATTCCACCTACAGTTTGTTGATAAATCCAACATTCTGAGTCTCATGCAGGGGTTATCTCTGCCATTATAGGGAAAGCTTAGGCGGCAGCGCAAAGCATATAAACATAAAAACAATTTTGGTACATCATCTGGACTGCAAACTATAAGGGCTAATATAGAAGCCGATGAACAGGAGGGGCACCTGCTTGTTGTCTTCTGGACCGCGTGCTGTATGATGGACACAAGGCACAGTGTTACAACCACACACACCGCACCATGCATGTTGCAGTGCGGCATTAGGTACAGCCGCCCACATTAGATGGTGTGTGAAGTGGAAAGAGAGGGACTGTGAGTATAAAGTTAATAATCATTTACGCATAATAGATGGTGAATGGTAGAATTTTTAGTCTGCTGTACAGTATATCTGTTGGTAATTGCTACAACTCCATCAAGACCAAAGCCAAGTTCCACGTCTTCACCGCTTGCTACCGCTGCTGGGACACAAAGGTGAAAGCTGGTTAAGCCAGCCAGCTACAACAAGCTTATGACCAGCCGCTTTAGCTAAGGTTCACTCTCACCAACCCGTGGAGCTGACCTTTCAGGTGGACAAG
>NC_053132.1:19321898-19354361 GCF_010015445.1 Perca fluviatilis | reverse complement strand
TGTGTTGCATGGAAAAGGCTCGATTTGTGCTGAGTATTCCACCTGCAGTTTTTGTTGATAAATCCAACTTTCTGAGTCTCATGCAGGGTTATCTCTGCCATTATAGAGCTTAGGGGCAGCGCCAGAAGCGTATAAACATAAAACAATTTGGACATCATCTGGACTACGAACATAGACTGTATAGGAGCCCCGATGAACAGGAGGGGCTCCTGCTTGTTGTCTTCTGGACATGCTGTAAGATGGACACAAACAGTGTCCCCAACCACACACACACCCAATGCATGTTGCACATGGCCCAGGTATAGCCCACACATAGATAATGATAGTGTTGGTGGAAAAAGAGAGGGACTTTGTGTTTGTCTGTGAGGTATGAAGTTAATAATCATTTTGCTTAATAGATGTAAATGTAGAATTTTTAGTCTGTGTACAGTATATCTGTTGGTAATTGCTACTAACTCCTCAAGACCAAAGCCAAGTTCCTGTGTCCTGACTTGCTACCTGCTGGTTTTAAAGTGAAACGGTTAGCCAGCCCGGCACAGAGCTAGTGACAACTTTAGCTAAGATTCACTCACCAACCCCCTGGGCTGACTAACCTTTAAAGGTTGGACAAAGCTATTCTCATTTTAGTGACAAGCTCCTCCAGTTTTGCTTCTAATGATTCCTTCCCTAGCTGCAACCAACAACAACTTCGGCTAAGCTTTTGCAAAATAACTGTTTAATGACATCACCAATATGCAAATGGTGTGTGACGTCATTTGCATGTAAAGCTCTGAAATCTCAGGGAAAACCCTGTCATGCACTGTCACACACATCAAACAATGCAATGTTGGGGACATCCCTCAAATTCTATGGCTGCCATCTTAAGTTTACCAAATGAGATTACCCTGATGCTCTATAACGTTTCAATTTGATCTATTTAAGTTCTGTTTATACATATTTATCTCCTATCATATCTTTACTAATGACTATAACCCATTAACACTCTCTGACCAGTGCCTTGAAGAAATAGATACTTGGATGTCCACAGAACTTCCTCCAACTTAACAAAAATAAAACTGAGGTGGTAGTTTTTGGAAATGGGGAGGAAAGATGCAAACTTTCTACCTTGGCGAAGGAAGGGGCTTAAAAAGCAAAGAAAGTGGTAAAAGATATAGATAATGATCTAAATTTTTAGCAGTCACATTAAAACAGTTATAAAATCATTATACCTTCATCTTAAAAATATCAATAAACTAAAGAATATATATTTCCAAAGGGAGGATCTTGAAAAAATCATACATGCTTTCATTTCTAGTTGGATTGATTATTGCAATGTGCTGGACTCCTAAAAAGACTTTAAAACCACTCAAATGGATTGTACAGAATAGTTGCAGCCAGGATCCTTACTAAAACAAAAGAGATCATATTACAGATCTTAAAGTCTTACACTGGCTCCCAATTTAATACAAGAATGGATTCTAAGGCACTTCTGTTAGTTTTTAAGTAACTAAAGGGGATGGGACCAAACTACCTGCATGACATATTCCAACAACATTCTCAACCAAAGACACCTTAGATTAAAAACATTAGCAACTACTACTGAAACCACTGTCAGAGAAAACAGGGGAAGCAGCTTTTACCCACTATGGTGTCTATCTTTGCGACCAGCTTCAGAGAACATAAAAATCTGAACTTGGAAATTGAGATTTTCACTCATAGAAAACATTTTTCACAACCGTTGATCTGAATGTAATAACACTAATTCACAAATGTGTAGATTTATTTTACCATAGATACAATGACAGTAGCACATTTGTAATTACAGCGTTTACTGATTTTTGTATATTATTATTATTTATATTAAATAATGATGGGTAAATGTTGCATTACAAGTTTGCAGCTATCATTGTATCTGAAAAATCAATCTACACATTTGGTAAATTCTTAGTGAATGAATATTTTTTCAATAGGTGGAAAAGTTTCTCTCCGTTTTGCACCATATTTACCTTCAGTCATAATTTACTGCGGCAAGGGCGAAATATTAGCTATTTGTTTACAATGTTGTTTTTCCTGTGTATGTATATTTTTAATGTGGAAAATGTAAACAGTCCAACAGCTACCTGTAATGACTGCCTATAACTGCACCCTCAATAATAATGTGATCATCAGCTACAAGTTTGAGAAATGTTCAGCAGCATCATAATTGAATTCAATTTTATTTATAGTATCAAATCATAACAAGAGTTATCTCGAGACACTTACAGATAGGAGTAGATATAGACCACACTCTATAATTTACAAAGCCCCAACAATTCCCCAAGAGCAAGCAGTTCGACAGTGGCGAAGAAAAATTCCCTCTTAGGAAGAAACCCGGACAGCACCATAAGAAGAGCTGTAGCTAGTAACATTAGCATTATGTTTTATTATGCTTAGCAACTGTAATCATTCAGTCACAGCATTCTTGCCATAGGCCCTCACACATGTTATCGGGTTCATTATGGCTGCTGCACTTAAACTCATGCCAGTAAGTCAACTAGCCTGCAACACAAATCAAACATAGCCTACCTTTCTGTCATGCCAATGTAAACTTTACTACTTTTTAAGCAAACACACCTATGCAATCCCTTCCTCTCTCTGCATCATGTTTTTATTGAACGACATGGCATCATAACTGGCTTAAGTGGGCTATTGCAGGATGATCCAGTATTTAGCCTGAGTTGTAGGTTTCATATTTTTTCCAAGTAAGGTTTTGCTTTGTGTAAGTCATTGTATTATAGATTTTTTTTATAAAATCACAGTGTTGTACATAATCTCAAGTAATAATAAGCCTACATGAATCCCACCATAATATGTCACATTTTCATTATTAGGTTAATCTGGGAAAAAATGCTTGGTAAGGCTTTATCCATCATCATCATCAGTGTCAAAGATTACAGCTTTTAAAGGTCACCAAAAGGTTGAGTAGAGTCAGTCAGTTTAGCAGGTTATACTACGTACGTTAGATGTGGTGCATAGTAATACTAATATGGAATGTAGTGGGAGAGGTATTCTAAAATAAATTAGTTTTAACAGAAAAATTATCAATAAGTAAATGGCATACATTTATTTTTAACTAACAACAATAATTGTTTGCTTTGTATTTGATCCCCAGGAAATGGACCAGAGCTCTTCTGACCCTACAGTGATCCTTGAACTAAGTTCCGTCCCTACAAAAAGGACATAAGTGTTCCTGAACTCAAGAGAGCAGAAAGTGTATTTGTAAGTTCACATACAATCAATGCACAACTTGGTCTGACAATAACAGTAGTGGGGGAAATTTTCTTGGTTTTAACCTGTTAAGTCCGGCGGACCTGGTACCGGTTCCAAAGCATAAAGTGGTCGCAGCTATTGTAAATTTGCGCTTGTTTAAAACTCTAGGTTAATCACAGCCAAAACATCTTAAACTCTAGACCAATACTTTTCTTAGCCATTTTCAGAAAATATACAAATTTGGCTCACACTACCACTGATGGGATTTGGCCTACTCCTCCGGTACTTAAATTTGGTATTTAATGATGTGGCGTTTTCTGTAATCAATAGTATTAAAGGAGAACTCCTGGCAATTTTTATATTAATCTTGCTATACCTACTGTATGTGAGTACCGTCGATAGCAAAAAATATGAGCGATTCGTTGCTAGCAGCACGAGACTAATACAGCTACGCCCGCGAGCTCTCACTCAGCTAAAACGGCAGTTTTGGGGCATAAGATAAAGAGTGCCTTTGTGCCTCTTAACAGACACAAAATGCAATTAAAACATCTGTACAACATGAACAGGGCTCTTACATGGCAACAAGATCGTTTAGCAACTTAGCCATTGTTTAAATTCACCTACCCTGTTAGCTGCTAGCTGCCGTCTGGGATGAGTGAGTGTGTTCAGCCGAGCTCGGTATATAATCATCGCAGCAGTTCTGTGTGTATTTGTAGCATATATATCCATTTTGTGTGCGTTGGTGAGTAGGAGTCTTGCCAGTGTTGATTGTTGTGGTTTCCTTAGCGGGCTAGAAGGCCGGCCGGGTCAATCTTCTGCTTCCTGCCCGCCCTGCGCTTACGGCCACGACAACAATCAACAACGCCGCTGGTCTGGTGGATGTCCTCCAGAAGCCATTCAAGCCTTACGCTGCAAAATTTTTTATTTCCCACCTCCAAAATGTTAGTACTAGTACTGTAAATGTACTGTAGTGATTATGACCATATTAGTGACTATGTAACTACATGGAAATGGACCAAATTATGTTTGCCTTATACGGTAAAATAGTGTTACAGACGGCTAGCTGTAGTCTACGCTGAAGTCCCGTTTGAATTCAGTTGTAGCAGGAAAAAGGTAAACAGTGTGCAGGTTGGAGGGGTGAGTGTGTGAAGAGTGAAGAGTGGAGGTGTTCACAAAGGAGAAGCTTGGGGTAATGTAACTATGGAGCTAGAGCTAGCCTTCAGTAACGCTATTACTGTACAAGAAACAGGCATCATTTGGCCCGTTTCCATGTAGTAACATAGTCACTAATATGGTCATAACCACTAAGGTGCTCAATGACCTATTTTTGGGGGGGAAATAAAAATACAAATTTTCTCAGCAAAGGCTTGGAATGGTCTTCTGGAAGACCTCCACCAGACCAGCGAGCTCACTGGATTGTTGTCGGCCCACGCGTAAGCCAGGAAAGCAGAAGATGGGACCGGGCCGGGGCCTGCTAGCCTGGCTAAGGAAACCACAACAATCAACACCCACGACCTCCTGTATCATCACACACAAAATGGATATAAATGCCTACAAATACACCGGGAACTGCTTTGTGATGATTATTACAGAAGCCGGCTGAACACAACTGCATCTAGTTGTCATGTAAGGGCCCTGTTCATGTTGTACAGACATTTTAATTGCATTTTGTGTCTGTTAAGAGACACAAAGGCACTCTTGTCTTATTGCCCCCAAAACTGCCGTTTTAGCTGAGTGGGAGCTCTGGGCATTAGCTGCAGCAGCTCCGTGTTGCTAGCACCGATTTGACTCGTTTTTTATTTTTCGTCAGTACTCACATAGGTATAGCAATCAAGATTAACGTAAAAGTGGTTTTGGACAATGATTTACAAAGACATAAAGGTAATTGTGAATTTGAATGTAGAGCTTAACTAAAGGGATCTGGTCAGCTATGTACAAATGTCTCATGTTATTTAAGTAGTCCTATGTGATATAAAGCTGATTTTGTCAGTAAGAATTAAATGAAAAGGGAATTACTTGCAGCCAGATCAAGGCTAAAAAGGAAGTGCAGTACCAACCAGATGGTTGGTAGAGCATTACTTGGTTTTTGCTAAGTAGTTGTTAGGGACTTATGGGGCTGAAAAATTAATCAAAAATATTATCAAAATCACAATATGGCCAAGTGCAATATGTAGATTGAAGAAACAGAGATGCCCTGGCCTACAAATCATGTTTTTCAGATATAGGAATAAAGACCCCAACAAAATATTACATCATCATGAATTTTAAATTTTCTTAGTAAAAAGTATGTATTGTGACAAAAGAAAAGCTTTTATTTTTTTTCTCTCCATATAGAGACGGAGCGTATTTAAGTCCGCCCCCACCAGGGGGTGGCAACAGCTTCTCTGCCCTCTGTTTACACTTGTATTGTCAAGGTTTTCTCCTCTTTATTCCTTCTGCTAGCAAACAACACAAACATGAGTAATCAGCAGGAAGAATGGGAAGACTGGAATCCTGACACTAAACTAAAGTTATGTCCAACATTACCTGTGTTACACTTACCTTACAGACTGTAGTTAGTCTAAAACTGACATTTGGATATTTGACTTGTTAATAAAATGCTTGCTGCAAGCGTAACATTGGGCATATTGTTAGCTTAGTGTCAGAATCCCACGTCTAACCATTCTCTCTGCTGATTCCTCACGTCTATATCCACTTTTGTCATCATTAAAAGCTCAGTTTTTTGGTTCCACAACTTATGAAAACTTTGGTTCTGGGTTCTATACATTGTTGGTAGTTAAATATCACCCCACGGCAGCTTTTAGGAATGTTTGGTTTGCCAGCAGACAAAATTAAAGTTGAGGCACCTTCATCCAATACAAGTCGATAGAGAGCGGAAAGATGTTTTCCTCTCTGGTGGGAGTATACGCTGATGTGCTGTGTCTCTGTTGTGCAGCCCTAGGTGGTTATGAGGTAACATCTAGCAACCATCTAGTTGCCATATAGTCCCCTTGTAACAACCACACTTTTTACAGTTTTTTTTCAGTCTAAATGACTTATTATTATTATAGTTATTAGCACGACAATAATAACCACCTAGTTTCTGCTGTCCATTTTAGATTTTTAATCTTTAAAGTCTGCAAGCAATTTTACATTGATTGGCCCTTCTTTGTCTAAGGTTCATCAAAAATGGCGGAAAGAAGTGGAGCACAGAGGAGGTCCAGGCTGTGGAGAGCAATCTCATGGACAACATCAACTCTGGCAGGGTTCCTGGTAAAGCCCAGTGTGAAGCATCTATCAAGGAATCCTCAGAGGTGCTTGGGGGAAGGAGCTGGCAGGCAGTTAAGTTCTATGTGAAGAACCGCATTGACACTTTAAAGCGTCTAGAAAATAACTAATGGAAATCTAAATTATAATCACTGAACATAATTCTTTTTGCCATCTAAGTTCTTCTACAATCCCACAACTAGGTACAAGCGCAACTTCAATTCAGCTCATATCTGAGCATGCAAAGACATTTTGTTAAGATTGTTATAGCTCTTATGTTTTCAAATTTAATATGTCTACATGCTCTGACTATTATTTCATTGAGTGATGTCATTTAAATTTTTATCCTAAAGAACATTGTGGTAGTCGGTCATGGGTGGTTGGAGAAATGGAGGTAGAGAGAGACACAGGTTGTAGAGAGAGTGAAAGGTTTGTAGAGAGACAGGTGTGCAGGGAGAGAGAGACAGGTATGTATGTAGAGATAGACAGGTATGTAGGAAATGAGAGAGACAGGTATGTAGGTAGAGAGAGACAGGTATGTAGAGAGGGACAGGTATGTAGAAAGGAGAGAGACAGGTATGTAGAGAGACCGGTATGTAGATTAGAGAGTGAGACAGGTATGTAGATTAGATAGTGAGGTATATTAGAGAGAGAGACTATGTAGGGAGAGATAGATGGGTGTGTAGAAAGAGAAAGTGTTCCTGAACATTTTTTAAAATAAGAAACAGAGGTAACGAGAGAGAAACACGTACAGAGAGAGAGACAGGTTTGTAGAGAGAAATCGAGGTCAGCAGAGACAGACAGGTTTGTAGGAAGTAAGAGAATAAGGTGAAGGAGAAGGAATGATCATAGCAAAGAGCCAGGACAAATTAATTTGTATATGGATGAGTTGTGATAATAAAGTTAATCTGCAATGTAAACACCATTGCTTCTGTGGCATTTTCTGAATGAACTAGAATATATAAAGTACTACAAGTCAAAGGTTGGTTGGAACAATACCGACAGGAAACGAAGAAAAATTAACAAAACAAGTACAAGGTGCAGGCAACTGCTGTCACTCACTGTCCCTCAGTTTATGGAAGCAACACAGACTGCTGCCTGCTCACAGCTCTTAGTGTCCTCTCCTAGTAGGACTGGTAATTTAATTTAATCTGAGAGCTATAGAAAACCTTTTGGTTCTTATATATATTCTTTGGAAATATAGTTTCCAAATGTTTATATATTTGACATGTTAAGTGAGGAAGTTTGGCTCTGTTTTAGGATCACTAAGGGTGCAATCAGTGGACAGCCTTTGCTCTACAGGGAGCCAGGTTTTCCTTTGTCACCTGTTTTCAATGGCAAGGCTGTGCGCACTCAGTCTGTACTGTGCCGATCCGTAACCATGCCCAAATAATCTGCTATGGTGTCCTGTTGATTTAGAGCAACAAAACATGTAGTTTTTAAACAAAACTACATCATCTATTGGAAAATAGATGATGTAGTTTTGTTTAAGCTGTGGTGTAATCTAGTTGAGTTGTTGGTTATGTTCCTGATGCTTTGGTGGAACAGGTTTGTGAACTCAGCTGGGTAAGCGGGTGTCCATTTTTGTTCATCTCTTGGCACTTGATAATATGAGAGGGGTCACTATGTTTAGATGTGTCCAAAATTTAATTGCTTATTTTTGGTTTTAAATTCTGATAAACTGGCCTAATTCTGCCTCTTTGCATTATATTTAGTTTTCCTCTCGACATGTAGGAGAAGCTTACAGAACTCTGCATGCAAGGTGTCAATAGTGTGTTATCTTATTGATTCAATTCTTGTTTTGTAAGTGGACCGGACCCCCACCTCGCTGGTATGGAGTGCACTTGGTTCAAACACACAACTCAAATGAGTTTTAGCCAAATTCTAATTGGCATTTTGTTTTACATTTTTTGTACAGCATACAAAGTCCTGCGTTCATTAAAAAGTCATTAAAATGCCTTTTACATTACTTTCAGTAGCTTTGTAGAACAATCTTGTGCAAATATACACTAAAGCTTTTTGAAAGTAAATAAAAAGCATGTATATTCTTTTATATGTTTATCAATGAGGGTATATAGGGTATAAATATGATCAGCGGTTTTATTGTGATGTCAGTAGTCTGGTGTTTGAGTGGAGGATAGGGCATAACAGGTCTGTTTGCGAAGCAGAGCTACTCTCTTTAAACCAGCTTGTCCACCCTTGCAGAATCAGTAAACAGTTAATTAAAAAACACCATTAAATGGCCAAAACAAACTTAAGACAGGCAAGAGGAGCATCAAAACATAAAAACAAAAACCATGGAAGGCCACCTGGTGGCTACTTTAATTATTTCACCTGTACTATACAACAACAGTATAAAAGTAAATATGAGGTCTTTATAGCTGAAAAAAAAATGTATATAATAGAAGGAGGAGTATTTCAATGGAATGGGGGTATAAATATTGTAAATATTAAAAGAATTTGCCATGTGTCCCCAGAGAGTTGGTGAATGTCAGGTTTGACCTTTATTTGTGAAATCCTAACATTTTAAATGATTTTCAGGATCCCAGAATCAAGAAAGAATTTTTGGAGTTGAAACCATGTCTCTAGCTCATTTTAGAAGTAGTTTAGAAAGGGTCCCCATGTACATTCGCTATGTCATGAGTCCCCACCGGATAACAAAACCGGTATGTGTGTGTGTGTGTGTGTGTGTGTGTGACAGAGAGAGACTGTGGACCGAGAGATCTTATCATTTAGAAGCAGGACCCTCCGTTGATGAGTGATCTGCTGGATGGTGTGATTGATGAAGGACGGCGTTGATGAACGCTGAATGAAATGAAAGAGTGAAGAGCCATCAGCCGCGAACGTCGACTCACAGACTACACACACATCAACACACATACACACACACACACACACACTGAGACGAAGCCCATGACTAAGGCCTCTTATGTGCGTGTGCACATGCGGGCATACTTGAAGCGATGCACAGACTTATAGAACCAAAAGACACATTATGCAAACACACACACACACACACACACACACACACACCTCCGTGGAAGATGAAGGGACGATTATAGATGAAACGTTTTCTTTGAGCCAACAGAAACATGACATGAATAGCACAGAGGAGGCTGTACTACCTTATACATGCTCATAAACACAGATAGATAGCTAGATAGCTAGATAGATAGCTAGATAGATAGATAGATAGATAGATAGATAGATAGATAGATAGATAGATAGATAGATAGATAAATAGATAGATAGATAGATAGATAGATAGATAGATAGATAGATAGATAGATAGATAGATAGTGGTTAACATGCTGGTGAAGTTAGTGTTAAACTTCTTTCTCACTTGTAATTTATTGGGTTTTTTCTGCAGCTCCCTGTGATTTGTCACACGCACACACACACGCACGCACGCACGCACGCACGCACGCACGCACACACACACACACACACACACACACACACACACACACACACACACACACACACACACACACACACACACACACACACACACACACACACACAGGGACAGACCCCTGGCACCTGAGGAGAGTAGGAGAGTGCCCTTGCTGTGCCAACATGTGGGTGCAGTTACAGTAAAAAACACTGCCAAGACCACTCTGAGCAGGGCAAACAGCTGCCAGGGGCACACACACACACACACGATCCTCAATCTTAAACCTGCAGCCCTGCTCACACACCTATCCTGCGCTTTCACTACCACAAGAACATAGCCACAAATTCTCCACACATCTTCCTCACACACATACACACACTGCACATAATCCACACATAATCCTCCCGCCTCTTCCTCTGTCTCCCTTCTTCATGCAAACACACACACACACACACACACACACACACACACACACACACACACAACATGCACGCACTTTGCTGAGTCAATGCAGATGACAAAAGACCAAAATATAAGCAGGATTTCCCCCGCCTGTCTTGATTTCTGCTGTGTGATATATAGGAAGCTTAACTGTTTCATTGATTTTGTACTGTGCATTCCTGGTGTGTTGGTTCAGCTCTGCTCACTCAGTGTGGCATCTTAATCTCTCAGGATCGCTGTCAGTTGATGAATTGTCAGTCAAACAGACCGAGAAGAGCAGGTTTCAGCTTTAGGGACTATAGGTAGAGAAGTTTGGGCCGAAAACGTATACTAATAGACATTGTATGAAGGCAGTTGTCTTTGCGGTATATCACCATTTACTCTTTGTGTTTCTTACACGGTCTTATATTATCAGTCTAAGCTTTTAGGGTGAGCAACGGATCTGCTGGGGCTACTTTCAGTGCAGAAATAGCTATGTTTACCAATTACTCTCTAAATTGTTAATTCATTTTCTGCCATTTATTACCATGGTAACTATGACTTGACATTAGCCCTGGGACTGGGATTAGTATTACCTGGGCTCCTCTTGTGATTTGTCATAACTGCAGAGGTTGTCTGTTTTCTTAATTGCTGTGAATCTGCCATGTGTAATGTAAAAAAAAAATCCATTGCAAATTACCTTCCATGTTTCACAAAACACATAGGTCATCAGGTAATATTATTCTGCGTCCCAGTAATTGCAGTAAAAAAAATACTTTTTTCTTTCTATGAATAGCCAAGACTGCAGTGGTTACTTGTTACTGAGAGCTTGGATTAAATTTGTGGTGAAAATGCATGAAGCTCGTGAGCTACTCAGCATGGGGAGCCATTTGGAGGGAGGAAGCCTACTGTAAATCAGTAATGTTAGGAAGTTACCACCATGTGTGTGTTTTTGATTAGGAAACAGAAATGGGGGGTAAATTCCTAAATCGCACTAAGTTTATGGGTGAATCTAGACTGGTGAGTACAGGGCTACAGTTGGATTTCAGTTATGCAGTCTAGGTTATGGGAAAAGAAAACTAATTAGAAAAAAAAAAGTGCATCCCAAAATGTTATTTTCAGATATGTGCTTACAGGAATAGTTCAACATTTTCAGAAATACACTTATTTGCTTTCTTGTCGGGAGTAAGATGTAAAGAACAATACTTCTCTTACGTCTGCATTACGCTAATTATAGCTAGCCTATTGCTAAATATAAGAAGCAGCCTCTTTAAGCGTAGCTTATAGCTTATAGTTTAAAGACTAGGGGGGATTTATTTCCCATTAAAATATATTATTTGTAACATTTTTCAAATAAAACTTTTAAAAACAACATTGTCAAACCGACAGCTAGTGTGGTCTTTTAAATAACTTTGTAAAAGCTTGCACTGCAAATAGTGGTCAGATGGCGGTAAACACGCTAGCAGATGAGTTTGTTAGCCGAAGTGCTAGCTCGGCTAACCCTATCAGTCAGGACACTTGCCTTGGAGGTTGTAGTTGTCCGTCGAGAGACTGCCGAGGGGGAAACAGCCTGGCTAAAAATAACAAGATCCCCATACTAGCACCTCTACACCTCACTAACACATTAGGCCTATATGTGGTTTGTTTAATCCGTCCAGGAAGTGCCAGATGTTTCTGGCCCCATGTAAAAGCACACATTCTTAGATTTTGATTTTAAGATATAACATTTTAACTAGTGAGCTTCAGACATACTGGTAGGCAGACTTTGCTATCTTTAGACAGAGCCATGCTAGCTGTTTCCCTCTGCTTCCACTCTTAATGCTAAGCTAGGTAACACTCAGGCTGTAGCTTAATATACAAATATGAGAGTGTTAAAGATCTTCTCATCTGACACTATGCAGAAAAGGGAATAGACATGTTTCCCAAAATGTTGAACTGTTCTATTAAGCATCAGACTTATTCTTTAGAATACAGATGGAACTGTCTTTAGAGAAATGCACGTTTACAGCGGTATTTAGAAATTGGTTACAGTTACAGTGAGGTTGTGGTGAAGTATTAAATGTGGAATATGTTTGAGGAAAATCTGATGAAATGTAGGGAAATGCAACCTTAATATCTGCTAGTTAACATCACGAATGGTGCCTTAATTCACATTTAAAGTGAAGCATGTGAAGAGAAACGCTGTCACACTGATCAGGTTTCACATTAATTTACTGTATGTTTTACATCCAGACAGGTGTACAGTTACAGGTATTTTGTGACCCTCCGCGGTGTACGAACTCATCAGCGGGAGCATGAGGGACAGAGCTTTGACGGGGCATTGTGTATGTGTATGTGTGTGTGTGTGTGTGTGTGGGCGGAGCAGCAGTTGTTTTATATATATATATAATACATATCTTTTCTCCTGCTGTCGCTGGGGTAGAGTTAGCCACCTTGGCAATCAAGTGCCTCACACACGCATGCATACACATATAAATTCCACCCTGCATCCAGATCGTATCATAAATATCACACACACATTCCCACACAGCAGCTATCTGGATGGTGTCTGTGGCTCGGATTGCTGTGTCCACTAAGACTTTACAGGATGTTTGACCTATTCTGACCATCGGAGTAGGCAGCCTCGAGCTGGCCAAGAATCCTTTTCCAAATATCAAATACCAGCATCAGCAATAACCACCAGAACAGCTCAGACTAACATACAACCCCTGATATGTGTGTGTGTGTGTGTGTGTGTGTGTGTGTGTGTGTGTGTGTGTGTGTGTGTGTGTGTGTGTGTGTGTGTGTGTGTGTGCGTGTGTGTGTGTGTGTGTTTGCGTGCGTTTGTGTGTGTTTCCTGAATTAGGGAGAGGAAATCATGGTGGTTTTTCTGCAGTTTCGTGTTAAAATCTTGTGGATTAGGAGGTTACGGAGGGCGTTGGACCCTAGATGACCCCGAGCCAGCGTATTGGCTATAAACACAGATCCTCCATACTAAACCGTCTCTCTGCTATAAAACACTCCTCATCTCCTGCTCTTCTTCCATCCCCCTGCTCCTCTCTATCGGTTTCTCCTCAACAGCGTTTAGCTTCTTTTTTTTCCTTCTCTTCTTTCCTTCTCTTTGTGCTCTATTTCCTTTCTTTATAACTTACAGCACAGCATAGGTAAATGAAAACAAACATCTGTTTCTAAATATATGTAGCCTATAATATCTTCAGAACTACACAGACTTTTTTGACATAATATTCGTACATTTGCTAATATTGAAGTTATTGAATTTTAGATTATTAGCTTTAAAAACTCCTTTGTTCTCTCATTTCCCTGTTTCATTCACATTTAAAAAAATTAAAATAATAATTTGTTAATTTACAAAAGGATTTAAAAAAAGATTTTTTTGTGAAAATACATATAAAATAATATTTTTTTTCAATGTAAATCAATTAAATTACAGACACAAAGCGTAGAAAAACATAAAATAGCGTCCAAATAAAACCTGTGAAATGTGGTTGAAACAGTAAAATAAATCAATAGATAATTATCAGTTGTAAATAATAAATAAATATTATTAATATATATATATATATTATTTATTCTGTGAAATGGGAAAGTAAAACGAGTCAAAAAATTTGGGGAAATAGAAAGAACAGGTTTGTTGGTGTTGTAATGTAGGAGAACATGGACATGACTTCCACACTGCCAAGAATCCATGATTTATGTAAGCCTACCATCTGTTGCCACAGAATACGTTGCACAACTACCAATGAGTCAAATAGGCTATACGGACATATACAATGTCCACACACACACACACACACACACACACACACACACACACACACACACACACACACACACACACACACACACACACACACACACACACACACACACACACACACAGATAGTAAGATGGATACCAGTGGTGAGCTCGCAGAGGCTCATATGTACAATGGATGAGGTGAGAGAGAAGACCGCTGATCTCCTTACTCCCACTCTGAGGCACCTGAATATCAACACACAGACACACACACACACACACACACACACACACATCAACACACACACACACACATACACACCATACAAACTATACACATATGCTGCATCCTGCTGCAGCTGACAGCCATTCATTCACTTCAGTGACATACTCAGGCTATATCTAAATTGAGGGCTTTCTCTGGATTGGAACCGCCCCTCAACACACACACACACACACACACACTAACACACACACACACACACACACACACACACACACACACACACACACACACACAGATACAAACACAAGTTTTGCATCACATCCACCAGCCCCCACCTGAAAAACTGAAGAAATACCAAAAACTGCCACACCTTGTTCTGACATCTTGACCCTTCACACACAACACACACACACACACACACACACACACACACATTAGCTTGTGGCATGTTTGCTCTTACGATGTGAAAGCCCTCTCTCATTAACCCAGAGGGCACCCCCAGCCTCCATTGTGCCCCTATCTTTCGTAGCATTCT
The DNA here is from genome assembly GCF_010015445.1 of Perca fluviatilis. Classification (NCBI taxonomy): domain Eukaryota; kingdom Metazoa; phylum Chordata; class Actinopteri; order Perciformes; family Percidae; genus Perca; species Perca fluviatilis. The sequence continues at coordinate 19,339,573 of NC_053132.1, read as the reverse complement.
GGGTAAAGTAGTTTAACAATGTCAACCAGATAAGCCCAAAGCAAACCTGCTGATAAGCAGTCAAAGACTGCACTTAATGTCTGTGTGTTTTAAAGGCGTTGGTTGATTGAGGAACCAATGAGGAGGATGTAAAAGACCAACAGTGAGCAGAATGGGTGCATATGTGTGTGTGTGTGTGTGTGTGTGTGTGTGTGTGGTGTGTGGTGTGTGTTGTGTGTGTGTTGGTCACACTGGCAAGCGTACTGCTTCATATCTTTGTAATAACAAGTTAAACTGCAGAGACAGCTAAATTCAGAATACAAAAGAAAACCAAACACACACATGCACGCACGCAGACACACACACACACACACACACACACACACACACACACACACACACACAGCTGGACAATGAGCCTGAATGTGTGTGTGTATGTGATTTCAAATGGCCAAGGACCATTAATAGCAAAGTTATTCAGAAACACATGCGAGTCAACTTTTCCTGTATTGACAAGTAAAGCAGAGAGAGATATGCTGGCTGAAAAGAAAAGAGGACAACTGACGTTCAAGGCAATGCTGTGATCAAGCCTTCTTAGCAGGCTGCCATGAGGCAACCAGAGTGTAATTCGAGGTCAAAGGTAAATCTTCTATTTAGACTTTAATAAGCCGCGTCACAAAGGCTCCGGTTACTGTGCGATAAAAAGGTGTGAATATTTCACAGGAAGTCTCAAATAAAATGCAGTAAAAATGCGCACTTTGTCCCAGAAACTCCACACCCTGCAGGGCATAATCTCAACTGGTCTTCCCAGCTCTCGCATTACACACACACACATGCACGCACGCACACACACACACACACACACACACACACACACACACACACACACACACACAAGCAGAAAACTCATGGAAGTACAGGAGTGCATGCAGACTGCATGGATTTATATTGGTGTGTAGGCCTATACAAGACTAGCACGCTCTGTTTGATGAGCAGATGTGAGCTGCATGTTTGTATTCACACACATAGGCCTATGTACGCACACACACATGCACAAAGTGAGGATTTGAAATCTTGGCAGGCCGAAAGCTGATATCCTCACTTTGTTCTCTTAATGGTCCTGTTCCGTTTTATTATTCTGAATACCTGACCCACCTGTAGAGCCAGAGGAGACTTTATCCTGCCCATCTCTCTCATGAAACATCGCTACTAGATACAGTTTCCCTTTCTCTCCCCATTCTTCCCCTTCTATTGGCTACAGCTACAGTTTCAAATTGCTTCCTCCACTCGTGTTTCTTTTCTTCCCTTCCCCTTCTTCCACGCTTTCTTCTGTGGTTCATTTTCTTACAGCAGACAAATGATTGGCATTGATAAACACAAGGCGGTATTTAGAGCCCTCACGCCCAGCAGAAAAGGTGGGGGGGGGAATCAAGAGTTGTTATTTTTTTGTAAGAATCTTTTTTTAATGAAACACAAAAAGGCAATAAAATTAAGATAAATATTTTTTTCCTTTTGTACATGAGGAAATATTTAAGTCATATTTCCAAAGAATGACTGAGATTACATAATATATTTTAGTAGGCTATCTCAAACCATACAAAGCAGTTTTCCAGTGGGTCTAAAAAAAAAAAAAAAAAACACAATGATGTCACTTCTGTCAAACGTGATGGTTAGTACTGAATCCAGTGTTTCTTAAAGAAAATACAGCTTTAAAAAAAAAAAGAAAAAAATCATTTAAAGACCCATAAAAGTAATATTTTAAAACTGAGTTTCACATTAGATTCCTTTTAAAGCTTTTGCTTTGCAGTGTAACAGCAACATCGTTGTTAAAAGTCAGTCAATGTCCTAAAAAAAGGCTGTTATGTTCTTCCCCCCTGTACATCCTATACACTGACAACAATCATCACAGGCTTGCATAAACAGTAAGACAATGGTAAACGAGGAAAACAAGCAAACATAAAACACACACACACGGAGACATTTTTGGCAAAGCAGGAATAAAAGTGACAAGAAGCATATTTTGTGATTTGATCCTTATCTTGTATTTTTTTTTTTCTCTCAACATTGTCCCATTGATTGGCTCTGATTGTCCTTCACAGTCACGTGATGCCATTCTGGTTGCCATAGTGACCTCAAGTGCATCAGCTGGGCAGCGTGCAGACAATGTTGCTGCAACGTTTCTCGGAGGCTGTCATAGCAACGCTGGATGATCGCGAGCAGACAACGAGAGGAACTCTACTTAAAATACCTCGGTGATTGCAGGGGTCCCGGATTCAGATTTGATTGAACGTTTTTTTTTTAAACGTCTTTTTCTTTTATAAAATTGTTTTCTTCTAATGTGGTGAAGTGTAAACTCACAGGTGCTTTGGTATGTATTATTTTTTATGCCAGATAAATATCTACATTTGATATAGGAATGTATACAGGCTAAAATAGATAAAGAAGAACTAGATTCTTTTAGGATCAGAGAACAGCAGAAACTCAGTTTCCAGTATTTGGTAAAAAAAAAAAAAAAAAAAAAAAATAAGAGCTCCAAACAGGAAATGCACATTTTAAACCCAACAGAGTAAATAAAGAGAAAAAAACTGAATTTGGACATGTTTAAAAAGAGCCTTTTTCTGATTTCCTTATAAAACATTTTCCAAACACCCTTTCTACATGTCCACCCTTTGCCTAAAGCAGGGCTTACAACCACAGTCTTCACATCAGTTGTACAGTTTGACCCCAAATCCAAACCTCCAACAATCCTGTTCAGTGCATTGAGAGAGAAGGAAACTAACCCGAGCTCCTCCCTCTGTCAGACCCCCCCCCCCCGAACCCCTCCCACACACACCCTAAAAAAATCTAAATAAAATTATCTTCTCTGCAAAAGAAAACAGCCAAAAAACAAGAAACAAATATAAATGTATACTATTTACAACATGTTATATTATACATGATGCTGTACAAAGCGCACACACACACACACACACGCACACACACACACGCACACACACAAACACACACACACCCACACTCGCACACACCCACGCACGCACATTTCAAATAAACAATCCAACTTCCTGTACATGTGTCTTTGCACATGAATAGGAGGATACGAGAGCGAGGTATTGACGTGTATGGCTTGACAGGAGAAGAAATCATTTCAGAGTGTTAGAGACGCACTGACGGTGTGTCACGACGTCGTCCCTGCTCGATGAGCGCGGGTGTGCACGTGCATGACCACACGTACAGTACAAACACACGCGCACGCTAAAGCACTATTTACTTGGAGCTCATTAAATGCCAAACAGGGTCATCGCAGCCACTCTGCAAACACGCACACACACACACGCACTTACACACAAAGTCCGAACTACAGTGTTTTTTGGTCCTGTTGGGGATCTCCCAATCACGTTGTCATCGTCAAACTACCAGTATAAGACCATTGAAAACCCCTCCAAACCAGTGTGGTTTACAGTAAGTCTCTCCTTACCATACAGTCTCTCCCGCTCTCTGAGTCTTTGTTTCAGAAAGCCAAGTCTGACACCCTCCCTCCATAGCATATCCAAGCGACTGTACTCCAAAGTGCTCATGTCCTTGGTTCCTGTTCTTTTGTTGCAGTAATCTTGTCGCGGGGACGAGATACTCTGTTATTTCAGCGACAGGGAAAGCTGTAGACTCCCGCTGCGACAAGGAGCCTCAGTCCACATCAGATAAAGAGGTTAAATCTGACATGGATCAGACTTTTCCCCAGAACAAACCAGGCTCCTCTAAGTGCCAGTGCTGTTGGGCCTTATCCAGTGGGCTAGCTCCTTCTCTTACAGGGGACAGATCAATACGCGGAGCCCAAACTCTTTGTCTTGGTTCCCCTCGGTCCCCAGCTCCGTTCTGAAGGACCACCCTGGAAGCAGTCAACTCCAGAGTTCAGGTTCAATATTTGGATTTCTCTGTAGCTGGTGGTGCTAGGACACAATGGCCATGCCATCAGCGCTGATCAACTGGCCCGTGGTCGGTTCGTAGGTTCCGGCCAGGTAGAACAGGTCGTCCGCAGCGCTGCCGGGCTTACGCTCGCACATCAGGTGGTCGTACTCGGCCCTGCTGACCACCTGGCAGCGATGGGAGATGGTCTGCACGTCATTCTCATCCTCGTGGCTCGACTGATACAAGGCATTCTAGCAAAGAGACAGGAAGAATGGTTGATAAATCAGCAAGATAGTAGATTCCAGCTTAAAAATGTGGTGAGATTGTTTGATTTTTTTTGTCTCTCACTCTGCACTTCCCACACATGCCGTATTTGTCATGTCTTTAAGCGTGGGTTTTTTTCATGATGACGTTGAGTTTCTGCAAATGGTGATCTTTTACGTTTGCTCAGCCACGGTGGATGTTGCTGCTCATACTAACAAGCCAGCTCCTTCTCTATTTATTCCAAACAAACCACTATTGCTGTTGCCAGAAACGCAAAATGCATGACTTCCTGTGCGGCAGAGATTATTTCCTGGGAAAGACCCACCTCGAACCGCGAATGGTAACAGTTTTCATGAATTAAGTGGATGTTCAACCATTCATATCAGATGGGAACAGGGAACAAAAAGAAGCAAAGAGGTAATATATGTATATGAAAATGTCACGGACTGTAACTTTGACCATTCCCTGTTTTAGAAATTGTACTTGCACTGCCTGGCCTTTACCTTGCCGTCGCGGTGTCGCCTCCCCAGGCGAGTCTCCTCCGGGTGGTAGAACCACTTGACCCTGACCACCATGCTGGAGCTCCACGACTCCCAGAGGCTCTCCACTCTGCCCACGTAGGGCAGCTGGGGCCGGCCAGGTGACAGGAACACAGCACAGTCGCCGACATGCACCGTCTCCTTGCCCCTCACGATGGCCTTGTAGAAAAGCTTGCGGGCTTTACCCTTCAGACCTCTCCTCTGTCGGGGAAGGAGAATAAAAATAGTCAGTCTATTTATTCAGTGTGGAGGGTTTTTTTCCCCACCAGCCTCATTTCAGAAATCAAATAAGATCAGTCAACTGTACCAAAGATTTAATATGTCTTTCCAAGCCAAAACATCATACCTGACACCAATCATAACAAACTGATGCTATTGAGATACAGGAGTATGTTTCCCAGCACACCAAAAACTCACTCTTAACCTAAAGGCAATAGTACTGAAAATCATGTAGACATTATGATCACAGTAACCATAACATGGGTAGCACACCTTTATTTCTGCTCCATATTTTCATTTGTTGGGGCATGTGCACACCTTTAGCTTCTTCTTAAGCTGCACATCTCAGTCGACAGATGCCGCAAAATGTTTACAAAGCAAACAGCGCGGCAGAACGGAAGCTGAGAGTGGCAGCGGTTCCTCAAACTGTTTTGTTCTGTTATCATCTGGATCGTGACTTAATAGCTGGGATAACAAATTCAGAGAGTAAGCCTCATAGTGTTGCCAATATGTACAGAGATTGAGGCAGAATAAGCACTGCCAAGAGCGATCATATTTAAACATCGCATTTACTGTATGTGATCAAGGTGTGACACGGCAGAAACTGCAACAACAATCAGTAACCTACTTAAGTTGTGAGGTGAGGTATAGGTTACTGATACCCAAGACAAGAGTTCTGAAACAGCCTAACCAAGATAATAACGTGTGATTATGAGAAAACATTGTGTTTCAGTGGAATGGGATTTAGTTACAAGAAATCGCAGACGCTCTCAAGTTCTGCAGTACAGTGACGAGAATATTTACACACAAAAAAGATCTTTGTAAAACATCAAACTCTTCAACATCTTGGATACGGAAAAAGAACATATTAAAATGCAACCCAAAGTGTCCTACCTGTGTGGGGTTGCCGGACCATTTCCAGAGCTGGCGTCCAGGCAGAAGGGGAGCCATGTTAGGCAGAGTCTCAGGGGAAGACATCCGCTGCCTCTTAGCTGTTGTCGGGTCCTTGGAGCCAGGTTTGGGCTGCTGGCTCACAGGACTGCTTTGCCTATGATGGTGGCTGCTCGAAATTCCTTCTTTCCTCTTTAGCTGGTTCTTAGCTGTGCTACTGTTACCCACCATCCCTCCTTTTGACATGAACTCCTTCCTGTCTTCTGTTCTGTCGGCCCTCACTTTTGACCCCTGGGCGGCCATGCTGATTTTGGCCACGTAGCCGTGAGCCGGGGCCGGGGCCGAGGGAGAGGAGCTGGAGGCGGTAGGGTCCGGGCTCAGGAGGTCGGAGGTCATGTTCTGCCTGTGCTTGTGTTTGTCCTGCTGGAGCAGTGCGCGGCGCAGCAGCACGGAGGAGGTCTCTTCGTCGGAGGAGTAGGAGGAGTCGTTGTCTGAGGAGCAGAGGGACGAGGAGGAGATGGAACCGGAGGAGGAAGAGGAGGAGGAAGATGAGGAAAAGCAGGCGGAGAGACGGGAGAGAAAACGCCCGCTGCGGTGGGACGTCTCTGCTGCACTTCTTCTAGGTGCTTCAGCATCCTGACCATCATCCTCATCCAGCTCAGAGTAAGAGCTGGGGCAGTCACTCGGGTAGTCCAAACTGTAATCCCCACCTTGGACTCCAAGACCTGCAGACTGAAGGTCATTTCTCAGAGGTGGGCTGCCTTTTACAATAGGCTCAGGACGGACCCCAGCGCCATCTCTTTCCCCTCCTCCCTTATTGCCATCCTTCACCAGCAGGGCGGGGTGGATGTATCGCAGTGGTGCTCCTGCTGAGGTGAGACTCTTGCCTCCCTTTCCTCCACTGCCCCCGAGTCGAAGCAGGGCCTTGCCGTTCTTTGTTTTGGGAGATGTCACTCCTTCGTGGTCAAGCTTCACCAGGAACTGTTTCCTGTCGCGGTCGCTCACTGGCTTCCGGCTTCCAGCTGCCATTGCCATGGTGACAGCTGAGGAGCAAGCAGAGGACGAGGACTCCCGGACCCCAGTGGAAGCTACTGTGGCGCCCGGTCGCCCAGCTCCAGAGCTTGCACCGCTTCTAAAAGTAGAGAAGCTGTTGGCGATGCTACTGAATGAGTCGCCTTCAAAAGGGGAGCCAAAGATGCCTTTGAAAGGCATTGGGGGTGCGAGAAGGTGGGAGGTGGGCCGATGAAACAGCCCCAAGTCTCGCTCTCGAATCCTCCTCTGGGTCTTACGAGACATCCCATTGAAGAGGAAGAAGTCAACTGGCGGTCTCTTCCTGGGCGCGGACCAGTTCAACAAGGAAGCGTTACCTTTGGTTACAGTGTCTGTTACTGATGTTGACATGCTGGCAGTCTTAGGCACTGAATGGACTTTCTTCGGTCTGCCAACTGAAAAAAAGGAGCCGGCAACAGAGAGGAGTTATAATCAATATAAACCGACAGGTCTTATAAGCAGACTGAGATAATTGTGGAACTAAGAGCTTTGGAGAAACTTAATATCTTTATCTCTTTGATCTCCACTGAGCCAGGTAAATTTCGACATATCCATTACACAAACTACAAAACACCTGGCAAACCTGTTTGTCTATGCAGCTTTATTGTCAACCGCAGTTTGTGATGAGTTACATGTATGTTGCTTAACTACACAAAACGCACTGATGACACCTCGTAAAAGCATGATTAATGTGGTCATGTGGAGTTGAAATGATAGGCGGCAAACGAGGAATCTCAATTAACGAGTCTTTCAGTTTATAAACCTCCACTCGGTGCTGTCCTCTGACTCGGAGGCATCTGATAAGTGGTTGACAGTTGGAACTGTAAATGAGGCCTTGTTTGGGGAATTTTAGTATGGCCTGAAGGGCTGTGAGTCTGTGAGCGCATTCACTAGTTAGACCGGTACTTCTCAGGACACATATATTAAAGCTTTGTTGTCTGAGTTGATTCCGCAGACTGTCTGATGAAATAGATATCCAGTCTTTCCTACACATATTAAACTAAAGACTTTGTAACGTTGATTAAAAAGGACCTTCTAAATGGGCAAATCTTTACACAAGGTTTATGTGTTTGTTGAAGGAGTAACAAAACATTACAAGGATAGAGGATGTGTGTTCCCTTCTCCTTCACCTGGTCTTTTCTCTTGGGGCCTCCCTGCAGGCTCCTCATTGGCTGGTTTCTCTGTGGGTGCGTCTTTCCTCTCGTGGGTGGAGCTTCGCCAGCCACGGTGACCAGATGAGATCAGAAGTGCTGGAGAGGGTTCCGCACCTGACAGAGAAGAATTGTTAAATGGGGAGTTTATTTCTTTCATTCACTCTGTTTTTTTTTTCCATTCTTTCTTTCTTTCTTTCTTTCTTTCTTTCTTTCTTTCTTTCCATCCTGCTTTTTAAAGCCACACTCACAGCAGATTTGGTATCCCGGGGGCAGAAGCCTGATGTTTGCGAGGGAGATCCTTCCTCTGTCTCCATCATCAAACTCCACCATGACGCTACCCTCCTTCTCCTCCTCACTTGGACCTCCTAGAGCACAACACATAGGACGGTGGACATGAGTTGCTGGGAAGGCACCAGTGTATGTTCGCGGAGTGAGGTTGTCGGTGCATCTCGCTCACCTCGATGGACGTATCCGGGGTAAAGACAGCGAGAGCGCTCGCTCCAGTAGGCGCACACTCGGGTCCCTGCAGTCAGGATGGCCTCGCTCTGGGGCCGCACATCTAACACCTGGAGAAAAAAATAAATAATCGCAAAATGATCTGTATAGCGCGTGTGGAGTTTTTAGTTAAAGCTACCCAGCACCGCACAACTACCCACAAAATGTAATAGATGCAAAAGTAAGCTTTTAGATGGACACTTACAGCTTCCTGTAGTAGTTGCTCCAGCGAGTAGATCCGGGGGCGATTTCCTCGTTCCCCTTCGATGACAACACTGAATCTAAGAGGAAAAAAAAAGGAAAGTGAAAAGAATGGAAAATAAAATTCCTCAAGAACCAAACTTTTCTCTTTTTTCTATTTTCTTATTATTTAATTTTCGCTGCTAGATTTTAAGGTTGTCTTTTTCAAAATAGGGCTCTTGTCATGAGTGTTCCAATTTGTTTCCCCCCTGGCAGCTGTGTTGGCGGCCACTGGTGTGTGTCTTGACTTTGTAGTTGTCTAGACTTCTTGTTTGTCAAGATTCACACAGCTGTCATGCATTTACCTAGCGCTTAGCTAAGGTTTCAACTCTTTTGTTAATCTCTTGCTGCAATATGTCTTTTTAGTACTTAACTCCAGGGTTTCCCCCAGGAAATCGTTAAGCCGAGGTGGTTATCCACCCAGATTTGGATGCTTCTCGTAGTGGGATCAATAGATGACGGAATAAACAATGGTCATACATTTGCAGTTGCCGTGAGAAATAGTCACTCTGGTGATTCCCCTGATTTGTTTTTAGATGAGGTGGTTTGTATCTGTGGTGAGACCGCTGGGAAGCAGGGCCTTACATGTCAGGCAGGTCCAGAGTTTGGACGCAGGCAGCGTACAGCAGCTCATCCTCCTTGGAAATCAGGATCTTCAGGCCGTCCACCAACATCTCTTTACTCAACACACAGTTTGGCAGGGCTGCGGAGGGAGGGCGTGGTAGAAAGATGGATGGATGGAGAAGATAAAGTGTGAGATATACATCATTTGGGAGTGTGATGAATAATTGCTATGTGGCGTGAAAAAGAAGGGACAAAAAGGCAAAGAGGTGTGTATGCATGTGTGAAATGGCTTTTAAAGCATTCACCACGTGTGTGTGTGTGTGTGTGTGAGTGCAATTATATATGATGTGTCACTGTTTATGCCTACCAGGTATTCTGCAAGGCATGTTGGGAGGGAGATGAATCAACTTTAACTCCTCCTCCTCTTCCTCTTCCTCCTCCTCGCCCTCGGAGAAGCTGCTTTCCTCATCCAATCGAAAGCCGTCGTCGGCTGCAAAGCTCTGCAGGAGCCGGCTCACTGCGCGGCCCTTGGCCTAGACAGGAAACAGGATGTGACATCAGTGGACAGAAAACAGGATATGGTAGCATTCATGCCTTCATTATATGCCGAAATTAATCTAAAGTAAACAGGATCTGCAGGTAAAGAAATTAAGTATTTTCCAGTCTGATGTGGTGAATTCATCAGTGAAAAGCAACCACAGGCAGCAACGGCTCTTGTAATGTGATGCTTTAATGAAGCCGAAAGGATTTTCTTTTTCTCACTTGCCACCGTTCACTCAAAGGTCAGGTCAGAGTCAGTAATAACTGCAGCGCTTCAACTGGTAGGACTTCAGTTTATTGCTCAAGGACACTTCAGCAAGATGGACGCATGCTAATATAGAAGCTTGAACCCTAATTTGCTTTCTCACCAACGCACGCACACACACACACACACACACACGCACACACACACACACAATCTCCAGACCAGTTTTGGCTAGTCTGAGACTGATGATGGAAAGTCAGCTCATCCAACAGGTTTCTGCTTGTATTTAAGCTTTCAAAAGAAAATAGCATAATATGCAATGCAAGAGAGATGGTGTGTTATGTGTGTGTGTGTGTATGTGTGTGTGTGTGTGTGTGTGTGTTGTCTCTTGGAGTTTTCCACATCAGGAGACCATATATTTTAGTGACAGAGGTTTCGTCACCAGAGGGCATGGGTGATTATTTCTCTTTTGTGCTGCTGGTGGTGGTGGTTGTGCGTGTGTGTGTGTGTGTGTGTGTGTGTGTGTGTGTGTGTGCGCAGGCATGCATGGGTGTGTGTAGGGTTATGGCCAATGATTATCTTTATACTTCACTGTTTGGTTTGGAGTTATGTGTTTTTGGACATTCCCTCACAATGAGTCAAAGACTAAGGCAACCTCGGGGCATCTCTCATTAAAATTAACACGGGTGTCTCTGCAACAGCTGCCTGCACGAATACAGGCCAGTGGTGTGTTAACACAGCAGACAGGTATGCAAACACACACCTATCACAAGAGCAAATAGTATAGTTGATAAAGTGACTGATTTACAGCTGATGCTAAGCATTACCCTGAGTCAAAGTTATTGGTAGGTTAGTTATAATCAACCTTCCTGGCAGGGTGCGGCTCACTTCAACAAAAAAAAGGAGTGAACTTGAGGCGAGGACTTTCCTGAAAAATCCTCCTTGCTTCTCTTTTTCTCAGCCTTTATTTGCATGCACCAGAAGGCCTAAGGGAGTGGAGGACCTTCTCTGAGTCACCTTTTTTCTTCTCACACTCCCAGTCTATCTGAACTTCACCTAACCCATCTTGACCACCGTCAGGTTCGTTACACAAAAAACAGCATATCCCTTTTTGCTCACTAACTCATTTCAAGAGTAATTTCTGTGACAGCAGTAATTTATCGTTATACTCATTATATAACCTGTCTGTCACACCTCTAAAATTGGCAATTGCATCTCACCTTTCCCCTCTCAGTTCTCTTTTCCCATGACCGTCTGTGTGAATAATCAGGGGGAACAAAATACCAGCATGCCCACAGCTTCTGTCCCCCTTAAATGGATGTGGTAGAAGAACATTTACATATTAGATATAAACTCCAAATGTTGTTGATTGTCCTTATAATTTAGCTCCAATTGACAGAATATGTTCTGTGCATGTTTTTATAACCTAAAAGTGCAATTTTCCCACTGTAACTCCATGCTGTAAAGTTCCCCTGATCATTTACACAGAAGTGCGCAGATGAAGCAGCTGAGGAGAGAAATCCAAGATGCAAAGTTTTGAGGGTGTAAAGGTGTCAGAGCAGTGTCATAAATCTCTGCTGTCAGGGAGTAATTTACTCAGTTGAATACTTGTCACTGGCAAAAGTAAAATATTGCTGTGTCAAAGTAAGGTTACAAGTCACCACCCAACCACTGGTCCACACCTTTCCCAGAAGGCCCTGCCCCGATGAGCTCTTCCTCACGGCTTCCTTGCTGGCCCTGTTTGCCTCTGTCAGAGCTCCATGGTTCCCCAGGCCGTCCCCAAAGCTGCAGCCCACTGACGACGCACCCCAGCTGGGCAGAGGCGCTCTTTTGGTCCCCTGGTGGTCTGAACGTCCCCTTTCTGTGTTAGGGAGGCTCGGCCTTCTAGGCAGTCTCCTCTGATCTGCACTGGGCATGCTCCCCGTGCCTGAGGGTGAAGGGGACATCACTAGAAATTAGTGCTGGTTGCTAAAATGTCAATATCTATCTAATATTAGATTAGATATAGTCAAAGATGTTGTTTACTAGGAGGTAAGGGAAGAAGGTTTTTCTGGTCTTGGAGGCCACATAACACATCTGACACAAATCTCTGATCACATTAGATTGTTCTAGATGAAGTAATGAACAAAGACTTCCCGTAATTGCTTGGCCATCATATCAATCATCACTAACATGATTTTTCTCTTCTTTTTGGCCCTATTTTAGAATAAAGCTCGTTGATTGGGTGAAATCTGAAATCAACCTTGTTTTTAGCTGAATCGCCATACATTTCCAAGTTTATCCTTTTAGATTTTTTTACTTTTCAAAACCAAAACCGGACAAAGATTTCTCTAAACCCTAAGAAAATCATGTTATATGCTTCACTTCAAATCAAAAAGTGAAAGTCAGGTCTCACCGGGAGGCCCTAGTGTCTTACTCCTGGCTTTCTGGTTTGCTTGGAGCTTGGAGGACTGCGATGAAAAAGGCACAATCCCGGCAGGGTTTGCAGGAGCTTCTTTAGAGGATGAGCTAATCTTGATGTCACCGGCTCCACCTTCGCTCTCGTAGCTGCCGTCCTCCTCCTCTGTGGAATCACAACATCAATATGATCAGCCAGGGAGCTTCGAGTGATCTAAATGTAAGCACTGCATTGACAGCAAGCTTTCGATATTCCTCTAGCATCTATAGTTCAGTTCAGAAGCCTGTGGCTTAACGCACGCAATTACAAAAGTCACATGAGATGAAATTTCGCCGTTGATTGATGGTGAATGTTTGATCAAACTTTTCTCGGAGGGTTTTTAGGTGGGATGTTTTGTCACATATTAACTCCCAGCTGCACTAACCGCTAACTAATGCGCAGCTTGTTCCTTAACTGCGGTGACGGGAAGCAAATGTTGACACACACACACACACACACACACACACACACACATATGCAGCGCACACACAAACTGGGACACACACAGATTGTTACATTGGCAGCTGTGTGTGTCGCTGACTGCGGGGGTCGTGTCGGGTGTCGACACATCTCTGACACACTTGTCACTTACATGGCGTTCTCGTCAACACTTTGCCTCGGTCACACACAAACGCACTCGCACAAACATTCAACAACTACGTCTCTTTGCCATCGAGGCCACAAGGTCAGTCGGATTCTGGCGTTTTCCTTAAGTTTTGTTCTCTCCTGTGAGGCATTTGTTTAAAAGTCCCAAAGAGTGTGATTGTTTCTCCTCAACTCAAGCCTCCGAGGAGGGTATTTTCACGAGGTTGGGGAGGTGAGGACTAGAGGGTAAGACCGGGGGTGTGAGATTCTGAACGGGGCCAGGGTGAGCTCACGTTACCGTATAGCATTGAGGGCAGGGGTGGCTGTGTTGCATGCCTGTGGCAAGTCGTTAACGGTTTTAACGGAGTGACAGACGAGCTGTGAAGTGAGAGGAGGGCCCCTTGATGACGGCAGACATCTCACTCTCAGACGCTTCACATGTGCACGCGCGCACACACACACACGAAAAAAATCTTACAATGTCTGCTTGGTGTTCTTCAGCACTGTTTCTGACTCATACTTGTGTGTGTGACCTGTACTGTAACTCACCGTGCTCTGAGCTCTCGCTGTCACTCCTCTCTTCCCTGACTTCCCGTTTCTCGAAGATCCGGTCGTTCTTGTAGTGTGCTCTGTTTGTGCTGACGCCCATTAGTGCTTTGGGCTTTCGACCCCTCTTCCTCTTCATAGTCTGACCCGCTGCCCAGTCCTGTTGCAGGTCTGATGGATAAACAGCAGGAGGGCGAGTTTAGTTTTAGGGTGCGACTTCATGGACAACAAGTGTCTATATGTACTGTATATACACTCACCTTAAAGATTATTATGAACACCCTACTAATGCTGTGTTTGACCCCCTTTCGCCTTCAGAACTGCCTTAATTCTTCGTGGCATTGATTCAACAAGGTGCTGGAAGCATTCTTTAGAAATGCTGGCCCTATTGAGAGGTTTGTTGTGGCTTCACAAATGCTTTGCTGCATACCTCGGTTGTAACGAGTGGTCATTTGAGTCAAAGTTGATCTTCTATCAGCTGGAATCACTCGGCCCATTCTCCTCTGACCTCTAGCATCAACAAGGCATTTTCGCCCCCCAGGACTGCAGCATACTGGATGTTTTTCCTTTTTCAGACCCTTCTTTGTAAACCCTAGAAATGGTTGTGCGTGAAAATCCCAGTAACTGAGCAGTGTGAAATACTCAGACCAGTCCGTCTGGCAACAACCACGCCACACTCAAAGTTGCTTAGACCACCTTTCTTTCCCATTCTGACATTCAGTTTGGAGTTCAGGAGATTGTCTAGACCTGGACCACACCCCTAAATGCATTGAAGCAGCTGCCAAGTGATTGGTTGATTAGATAATTGTATTAACGAGAACTCTTACAGGTGTTCCTAATAATCTTTAAGGTGAGTGTATATGCTCCCTCTGTACCCACCTTTTCTTCCTTGTCTGCAGTGACTCTTGGAGGCGCCTTCCTCACCATGGGTCCCTCTGCAGTGCAGCATGCCTGCCGACGGTGCACCACGCTGGGCCGCAGCCTTCTGCTTCAGCTGGGTCACCCGCCTGGCTAGCCTGGAGCTCAGGGTGCTGGGCCGACCTCTGTGCTTACAGCGAGCTTTCATCTGTAGACGGGTAGCGGAAAAGCTTATTATTGACTCATTTCTTTCAGCTAATTGAAATATCCAGGAAAGGGAGAAAAAAAAAACCCATTGTCAGCAGGAAGTGGTTGTCAATGTGTGTGGATGAATCAGAAGAGGCCGCAGAGAGAGACCCACCTGTGCAGAGCTGAGGCTGTTGAAGCCGTGATTGGACATTTTCTTCCTGGCTTTTTCCTCTAGTAAATTCAACCCGGCTCTGGAATCATAAAAACGCAGCAGAGACGCACTTAAATGACAATGTATCATATATAAAACAGATCACAGAATCAATCTGATCACACACTTCTTCCCTTTCAAAGCTGATTTTCTATGCCTCTCTGCTCTCCTCAATCGGGTTCATTCATTGTCTCGCTCCCTCCCCCACTCTTCCTCTCCGTCTCATAACTTTGATGCGGTAAGATACAGGCTCTGCCGACCGTCTGCGCAGTTTGACGGCAAACACAGAAATATTCAGCGGCCGTGTGAATATGAAACTCTGCTGAATCACCACATGAAAGGATAAGTATTATCTGGTGTGAAGGAGAGTGGAGAAGACATAGAGAGACAGAGGGAGGAGGGGGAGAATGGTTGAGGGGGAAGGGAAAGAGATAGAGAGAGAAAGAGAGAGAGAGAGAGAGAGAGAGAGAGAGAGAGAGAGAGAGAGAGAGAGCGATGAAGCAGTCTCGGGGGAGTCTGTCCGTTGACCGGAGCTTCAGGGCTCGATCAATAAACACTAACCTCTATTGAACACTACTCCTCCCTTCCTCTCTCTCTCTCTCTCTCTCTCTCTGTCATTCCTTCATTGTATACATGCTCTCTCACACCACAGGCAGCCAAGCACACACACTCACACACTCTCTGTTAGCAGCTGGTGTCTGAGGCAGGTGAATCCTATATTCCCACAGAGGGAAGGTTTAGCTCTCAGCATCTCCGCTCCCAGGAGGGAGGGAGAGGGAGGAGAGGAGAGGAGAGGATGAGAGGGGAGGGGAGGGGAGAGGAGAGGATCCTTCTATCTAAAAAATTATCTAAAATATCTGAAAGATCTGTCCATCTATCCAGCCAAACCACAATCCCCCCTCACCCATCCCCCCTTCCTGACTTTTTACCTTGACCCCTCTGAACTTTTAAGCACCAAAGTTCACATCATGTCACATCCTCACCAACGGTACGATTAGTGTGAATGTACATTCTGTTCACTAGAGTATGTGGCCAAAAAGGTATGTATGGTTTTTCATGGTTTGGATTATGTACGGTTAAGGGAAATCTTAATACTACAGCATTCAATGATATTTTAGACAATAGTGTACTCCCAACTTTGTGGCAACAGAACTTGGCAGGCTTGCACAGAGCCATGACCCCGACTCCATCCAACACCTTTGGGATGAATTGGAATGCTGTCTGTCAGTCAGGCCTCAAGGCATCAGAATGCTTTAAACGCAGTGCTTTTCGGATCATTGAACAGCGGCTGAAACCACCTCTCCCCCACACCTATCAGAGGCTGGAATTGCGATCTGACAATTTCTGTAACTTTCTAAAACTGACAATACGACAATCACGCCCACTTTGCACAGTGACTGGCCAGATGGGCAGAGGGGAGGAAGTAACCTTCATGTCTTTGAGTGTGCGCTGTTATCCATATTTGAACGATTATCGTGTCTTGGCCCATTCTATGGCGGCAGGCTTTTTTTTTTTATTATCTCACCTTCAAAAGTGTGGCTTTTCAGAACTGCTATAAACACTTTTGCCTTAAGATGTGGTTGGATGACACATCGTGTTTGTTTCGAGCATGCCCTGGCCTTTTCTGTCTGACAGAAGTGGCCAATCTCAGTAATGCCCCTGTGGCTGAATGGGAACAAACCCCTGCAGGCAGGTTATTGATGAAAAGCCTACCAAAAGGAATGGAGGCTGTTAATAGCAGTATATTCATTTCTGTGGTTGGAAATGACGTGTTCAACAATCACATAAAGATGCTCAGATGTCCCCATAACTTTTGGCCATTTAGTGTGCATGTGTGTACCAAGAGGGATCTGGAAACGTTACAATGCCTCTCTATCCCCCACTCTCTCGCCGTTTCATTTCAACTCACAACTCTTTAGAGAAGATGAAAGCGTAAACAAATGATACATTGCTGGTTAATAACAACAGAAATGCTGCTCAGGCACGTAGCGGCCAGCGCTACCAATTAAACAAGTTGTGCGTATGTGTGTGCGTGTGTGTCTGTGTCTGTGTGTGTGTGTTTGTGTTGTACAAGCATGTATGACTAAAGCCTTTCATTGTCACTTTCATTAGCGCTTTCTAATCATGGTAACCGTGACAAACCCTGAGTTTCTCTAATCATTTTATCAAGGCGAGGGGTGCACATGCTAACAGAGGTGGGGCAGCATGAGAAAACACATTTATCATTATGAGTGTTGAACACTGGCTGTGTGTGCATGTGTGTGTGTGTGTGTGTGTGTGTGTGAGTGTGTGTGTCTCCAGCAATGCGCTGGAACTGCTTTAGCATGAAAGTGTGTGTGTCAAAGATGTTGAATGTGTGTTTGTGTGTTGCAGCGGGTGGGGGTGGTGTTGAGTCGTTTATCACTGTAATAACTGTACATCGGGACTTTGTCCGGCTGTATTAATATATGCTTGAGGTTCACAGGGAATCAGGACATAATCAATGCAAGTGATAAATATGATTAAAAGTGATTAATGATGATTAATGAAGGTCTCATCTCCATTACCTTCTCTCATTTAAAAATCACACCCAGCTCACAACTCCCATCACATAACACATTGTGTGTGTGTGTGTGTGTGTGTGCACGTGTGTGCGAGGGTGTGTGTGTGTGCGCATGTGTGTGTGTGTGTGTGTGTGTGTGCGCATGTGTGTGCGCGAGCAGCTCCTTCCAGTGCCCAATCAAGCAAATCATCAGCTATAGAGCATTTGAATCAATTCAGCTAAAGAAGAACTTCTTGAAAATCAAGCGTGCCTTTCACTAGGAAC